>NW_006973474.1:0-585 GCF_000164805.1 Carlito syrichta | reverse complement strand
TCCCAACCCCTGCAGTTTTCCACTAGTGCCTATCCCTTTCTATAGTATTATGATAATTGCTCAAGATACACTTATGAGAGAGAACATATGGTAATCTGTTCTTTGTTTCTGTGATAAATCATTGAGAATAATCGACAATAAATCCATTCAAGTTGCTGCAAAGTCCATATGTTTGTCCTTCTTTATGGCTGCATAATATGCCATTGTGTACATGTACCACATTATTTTTGTCCAGTCAAGCTTCAATGGGCAGCATGATTCGTTCTTTCAGAAATCATCACACTGTCTTCCAAGGAGGCTGCACAAGTTTGCATTCCCACCAGTAGCATAGAAGTGTTCCTTTCTTCCACATACTCACAGTATCTGTTTGTTTTTTTAATGATGGCCATTCTTGTTGTGGTTAGGTGGTATAGCAATGTGTTTTATTAATGATGGACATTCTTATTGTGGTTAGGTGGTATAGCAATGTGATTTGCTTTTCTCTGATGATGAGTTAGCCTGAGCACATCTTCCTGTTTTTCGCTGCCCATATATCTTCTTTTGAGAAGTGTCTATTCATGTCTTTTGCCCACTTTTTAATGGGTG
>NW_006973473.1:5676-9666 GCF_000164805.1 Carlito syrichta | reverse complement strand
AGGTGTTCACACCTACCCAAAAATGTCTCCCGGGGTAAGTGGCCATTCAAGATTCCACTGGGCAATGTAGTCTTTTTGTTTTCAAGCAGAAATTATTGAGAGGACAGAGGAGCTCCCACAGTGGAAGGGCCCTGAGGGGGTTCCAAACCATATAGTCTTTTATTTCTATGGTCACAGCGACTTGTTGGAGTTTGGTCATAGCACAAGCTAATAATATTTCATCACTTTCTTTGGTTTAGACACTTCTGGATGTTTGTCATATTATTTTCCAGGCTTTGAACCGTTTGTCTCTCAGGATTTGAACATTGCTTCACTAACATCAAAGTCAGTTTTCTAGAATTTTCAATTACCTAAATTTTTATATTAATGAGGAGCCCAAATACTTCTTTATAAATCTCCATGTTTTTTGGTTTATAAACATAGAGCTCCCAATGGTCTCTTTTTGTGTGTGTGCATGATTTTCAAGGCTTGTGGATAAAAAGTATCAGATTAAACTGAGACATTGTTGCAGAGTACACCATTATGTCTTAGGTAAAGATAATCCTCGGGATTCTGTCAAAAGACACTTTGAAAAATACAAATTGGATTAAAATACAAGGGAAATGTAATTTTATGTTTCCTTCTAATAGGTAGGGGAAACTTTGGAATAGGGATTGCATATCTGTAAGTTTAAATTAAAATTCACTAGCAGAAAATACAGCGTGTCCCAGAATATGTACAAAAGTTTTAAGAAAGGATAAAGATATGTTAAATATTATACAGCTTTTCTTCTGAAATTGTTAAGATTTATTATGCATTCTGTCTTCTGAATAGTCACATAATACTCTGATCCTCAATGTTTAGTTGACTTAGGATGATACACGTCTGGAATCTCAACATGTTTCAATTTATGCAGAATAAAACATTCAGCATATATGTGAGAAATGTAGTAGTGTCAAAGTTGAAAACAAATGTACAATGGATTCTAATGTATGAATAGGAAAGGAAGTTATAATGGGAGTAGTGCACCCTTCTTAGAAATCAGTCCCTTCAAAATGAACATTTCTATACCCAACGCTGGATTGTAACAATCTTTATATTAAAAAAGGTAAAAAAAAATAGAAGAAAACTTATAAAGTCAGTTGCATGGTTTACAGCCTTTATTTATGTATTTATTTCATTTTAATTTTTGCACAATATGTGGTACAATTCAGAGTTAGATATTCAAACATTGATTATGCAGGGTCCCTGGATGGTGTCCCTCCCTCCCTTAACAATATAAATCCGCAGCCAATCCCACCCCTACCCCAAAAGAGTTTTCTCCTACTGCCAATCACTTTACTCTAGCACCCTAATTGATCAAGTTCAGCTCCTGAGGGAGAACATATGGAACTCTATTCTTTGTTTCCTTGATAATTCACTGAGAATGACCTAATTCATATCCATCAAGTTTTCTGCAAAATCCTTATACCTGTCACTTTTCATGGATGCATAATATTCCATGTTGTGTATGTTCCACATTTATTTTATCCATTCCAGCTTTGAAGTGCAACATGGTTGGTATCATGTTTTTTTCAAATGTGATTAGAGCCGCAGTAAACATGCTTGTGCAGATATCTTTTTGTAAAAGATCTGAGTTCCTCCAGATTTATTGCCTACAGGGGAATTACAGGATCACATGGTAGTCAATTTCTGGTCCCTTAAGAAACCGCCACACTGATTTCCAAAGATGTTGCTCTACTTTTCAGTCCACATGCAGTGTAGAAGCATTTTTTCCCACAAATCTTTTCCAGCATCTGTTGTTGTTTGTATTATTAATGAAGGCCATTCTTACAGGGGTTAAGTGGTAGTTCAATGTGGTTTTCCTTTGCATTTCTTTGATGATGAGTGAGGCTGAGCACGTTTTCATGTGTCTCCTGCCTTCCCACATCTCTTGTATGAGAAGTGTCCAATCATGTATTTTTCCCACTTTTTAACGAGATTGTTTGTCTTTTTTTCTGAGTGTTTGATTTTCTTGTAGCTCATAGATGTTATGGCTTGGTGAGATACATAGCTGGAGAAAAGTTTGTCCCATTCTGAGGTTGTCTGCATAGTATTTTGATGGTTTCTTGTATTTTGCAGAAGTTAATTAGTTTGGTACGATCCCACTTGTCTAACATTCTTTTTAAATTATGGGTTTTGAGGGATCTGAAGAGAGTAGCTCCCGGTTCCAGTTTCATAAAGGTGTCTCCTGTGTTTCTATGGTGATTATAATTTGGTGTTTGACGTTTAGGTCTCTGATCCATTTAGAGTTAATGTGTATGGTGATAGTTAGGGGTCCTGTTTGAATCTTGTTCATGTATTCAGAATTTTCCCAGCAACATTTACTGAATATGTTCTTCATTCCCCAGTGGGTCCTGGAGGTTGTTTCAAGACGAGTTTGGTGAGTATTTGAGGATTTCACTCCCTGTCCTGACCCATTAGCCTGTGGACCTTTTCCAGTACCAATACCAGGCACTTTTGATATTGTACTTATACTAAGTTTCAAATGCGGAAAGTGATAGTTCCTGCTTTGTATCTTTTTGATAAGGATTCTTTAGGCTCTTCATGATTGTTTTAAATTTCATATGAATTCACTATTATAATTTCCAGGTCTGAGAAGAATGACGTTAACTTATTGGTTTTTTCCCTGTGTAACTCTTTTCCTAAACGACTATTTTTAAATGAAAAGATGTAAGCAAAGTGAGGAAAATAAGCATGTCAGATTGCCATTCATGACAGCAACCTCAGAACTTTGACATCATAATGGGCGGGAAGTTGACTACTGAGCAAGCCTTCAGTATCAACGATTTATGTACAGCGCTCTGACAAAAGAGGAAGACATGGTGAATTTTAATTCCCAAGAATTGAAGGAAGCAAGGTGTT
This sequence comes from Carlito syrichta, assembly GCF_000164805.1. Taxonomy (NCBI): domain Eukaryota; kingdom Metazoa; phylum Chordata; class Mammalia; order Primates; family Tarsiidae; genus Carlito; species Carlito syrichta. The sequence continues at coordinate 6,783 of NW_006973473.1, read as the reverse complement.
TACACCTATCCAATAACGTCTCTAGGTGTAAGTGGCCATTCAAGAATCCACTGGGCAATGTTGTCTTTTTGTTTTCAAGCAGAAGTTATTGAGAGGACAGAAGAGCTCCGACAGTGGGAGGTCCCTGAGGGGGTTCCCCACGATGTAGTCTTTTATTACCATGGTCACAGAGACTTGTTGGAGTTTGGTCATAGCACAAGCTAATAATATTTCATCACGTTCTTTGGTTTAGACACTTCTGGATGTTTTTCATATTATTTTCCAGCCTTTTAGCCGTTTGTCTCTCAGGATTTGAACATTGCTTCACTAATATCAAAGTCAGTTTTCTAGAATTTTCAATTATCTAAATTTTTATATGAATGAGGAGCTGAAATACTTCTTTAAAAATCTCCATGTTATTTTGGTTTATAAACATAGGGCTCCCAATGGTCTCTTTTTGTGTGTGTGCATGATTTTCAAGGCTTGTGGATAAAAAGTATCAGATTAATCTGAGACATTGTTGCAGAGCACACCATTATGTCTTCGGTAGAGAAAATCCTCGGGGATTCAGTGGAAATACACTTTGAAAAATAGAAATTGGTTTAAAATCCATGGGAAATGTGATTTTTTATTTCCTTCAGATAGGTAGGGGAAACTTTGGAGTAGGGATTGCATATCTGTAAGTTTAAATTAAAATTCAGTAGCAGAAAATACAGCGTGTCCCAACAATATGTACAAGAGTTTTAAGAAAGGACAAAGATATGTGAAATTATTATACAATTTTTCTTCTGAAATTGTTAAGATTTATTATGCATTCTGTCTTCTAAATAGCCACATAGATACTCTGATCCTCAATGTTTAGTTGACTTAGGATGATACACATCTGGAATCTCAACATGTTTCAATGTATGCAGAATAAAACATTCAGCATTTATATGAGAAATGTAGTAGTGTCAAATTTGAAACCAAATGTACAATGGATTCTCACGTATTAACAGGAAAGGAAGTTATAATGGGAGAAGTGCGCCCTTCTTAGAAATCAATCCCTTCAAAATGAACATTTCTGTACCCAACCCTGGGATTGTAACTATCTTTAGATTTGAAAAGTTTAAAAAAAATAGAAGAAAA
>NW_006973473.1:0-4975 GCF_000164805.1 Carlito syrichta | reverse complement strand
GCAGCATAGTTGGTATCATGTTTTTTTCAAATGTGATTAGAGCTGCAATAAATATGCTTGTGCAGATATCTTTTTGTAAAAGATCTGAGTTCTTCCAGGTTTATTCCCTACAGGGGAATTACAGGGTCACATGGTAGGTCAATCTCTTGTCCCTTTAGAAACCGCCACACTGATTTCCAAAGATATTGCTGTAGTTTTCAGTCCACATGCAGTGTAGAAGCATTTTTTCCCCCAAATCTTTTCCAGCATCTGTTATTGTTTGTGTTATTAATGAAGGCCATTCTTACAGGGGTTAAGTGGTAGTTCAATGTGGTTTTCCTTTGCATTTCTTTGATGATGAGTGAGGCTGAGCACGTTTTCATGTGTCTCCTGGCTTCCCACATCTCTTGTATGAGAAGTGTGCAATCATGTATTTTCCCCACTTTTTAACGGGATTGTTTGTCTTTTATTCTGAGTGTTTGATTTTCTTGTAGCTCATAGATGTTATGAGTTTGTCAGATACATAGCTGGAGACTAGTTTTTCCCATTCTGGGGCTGTCTGCATACTATTTTGATGGTTTCTTGTATTTTGCCGAAGTGAATTGATTTGGTACGATCCCACTTGTCTAACATTCTTTTTAAGGTATGGGTATTGAGGGATCTGAAGAGAGTAGCTCTCGGTTCCAGTTTCATAAAGGTGTCTCCTCTGTTTCTATGATGAGTATAATTTGGAGTTTTATGTTTAGGTCTTTGATCCATTTAGAGTTAATGTGTATGGTGATAGTTAGGGGTCCTGTTTGAATCTTGTTCATGTAGTCATACTTTTCCCAGCAACATATATTGAATATGTTCTTCATTCACCAGTGGGTCCTGGAGGTTCTTTCCAAGATGAGTTGTGTGAGAAGTTGAGGATTTCACTCGCTGACCTGATCCATTAGCCGATGGACCTTTTCCAGTACCAATACCAGGCTGTTTTGATTATTGTAAACTTATAGTAAAGTTTCAAATGCGGAAAGTGATAATTCCTGCTTTGTATCTTTTGATAAGGATTCTTTAGGCTCCTCGTGATAGTTTTAAATTTCATATGAATTCACTATTATAATTTCCACGTCTGAGAAGAATGATGTTAACTTATTGGTTTTTTCCCTGTGTAACTCTTTTCCTAAACGGCTATTTTTAAATGAAAAGATGTAAGCAAAGTGACGAAAATAAGCATGTCAGATTGCCATTCATGACATCAACCTCAGAACTTTGACATCATAATGGGCGGGAAGTTGATTATTGAGCAAGCCTTTAGTATCAACGATTTATGTACAGCGCTCTGACAAAAGAGGAAGACATGGTGAATTTTAATTCCCAAGAATTGAAGGAAGCAAGGTGTTCACACCTATCCAATAACGTCTCTAGGTGTAAGTGGCCATTCAAGAATCCACTGGGCAATGTAGTCTTTTTGTTTTCAAGCAGAAGTTATTGAGAGGACAGAAGAGCTCCCACTGTGGGAGGTCCCTGAGGGGGTTCCCCACGATGTAGTCTTTTATTACTATGGTCACAGAGACTTGATGGAGTTTGGTCATAGCACAAGATAATAATATTTCATCACTTTCTTTGGTTTAGACACTTCTGGATGTTTTTCATATTATTTTCCAGCCTTTTAGCCGTTTGTCTCTCAGGATTTGAACATTGCTTCACTAGCATCAAAGTCAGTTTTCTAGAATTTTCAATTATCTAAATTTTTATATGAATAAGGATCCGAAATACTTCTTTAAAAATCTCCATGTTATTTTGGTTTATAAACATAGGGCTCCCAATGGTCTCTTTTTGTGTGTGTGCATGATTTTCAAGGCTTGTGGATAAAAAGTATCAGATTAATCTGAGACATTGTTGCAGAGTACACCATTATGTCTTCGGTAGAGAAAATCCTCGGGGATTCAGTGGAAATACACTTTGAAAAATAGAAATTGGTTTAAAATCAATAAGAAATGTGATTTTATATTTCCTTCAGATAGGTAGGGGAAACTCTGGAGTAGGGATTGCATATCTGTAAGTTTAAATTAAAATTCACTAGCAGAAAATACAGCGTGTCCCAATAATATGTACAAGAGTTTTAAGAAAGGACAAAGATATGTTAAATTATTATACAGTTTTTCTTCTGAAATTGTTAAGATTTATTATGCATTCTGTCTTCTGAATAGCCACATAGGTACTCTGATCCTCAATGTTTAGTTGACTTAGGATGATATACGTCTGGAATCTCAACATGTTTCAAAGTATGCAGAATAAAACATTCAGCATTTATGGGAGAAATGTAGTAGTGTCAATTTTAAAACCAAATGTACAATGGATTCTCACGTATTAACAGGAAAGGGAGTTATAATGGGAGTAGTGCGCCCTTCTTAGAAATCAATCCCTTCAAAATGAACATTTCTGTACCCAACCCTGGATTGTAAATATCTTTAGATTTAAAAAGTTAAAAAAAATAGAAGAAAACAAATAAAGTCCGTTGCACGTTTTACAGCTTTTATTTATGTATTTATTTTATTTTAATATTTGCACAATTTAGGGTACAATTCAGAGTTCGATTTTGAAACAATGATTATGCAGGGTCCCTGGATGGTGAGGTTTGCCCCTCCCTCCTTAACAATATAACTCCACAGCCCATCCCACCCCTACCCCAAAACAGTTTTCTACTACTGCCAATCACTTTCTTCTAGCACACTAATTTATAAGTTCAGCTCATGATGGAGAACATATGGAACTCTATTCTTTGTTTCCGTGATAATTCACTGAAAATGACCTGATTCATATCCATCAAGCTTTCTGCAAAATCCTTATACCTGTCACTTTTCATGGATGCATAACATTCCATTTTGTGTATGTTCCACATTTATTTTATCCATTCCAGCTTTGAAGTGCAATATGGTTGGTATCATGTTTTTTTTCAAATGTGATTAGAGCTGCAAGAAACATGCTTGTGCAGATATCTTTTTGTAAAAGATCTGAGTTCTTCCAGGTTTATTCCCTACAGGGGAATTACAGGGTCACATGGTAGGTCAATCTCTTTTCCCTTTAGAAACCGCGACACTGATTTCCAAAGATGTTGGTGTACTTTTCGGTCCACATGCAGTTTAGAAGCATTTTTTTCCCCAAGTCTTTTCCAGCATCTGTTATTGTTTGTGTTATTAATGAAGGCCATTCTTACAGGGGTTAAGTGGTAGTTCAATGTGGTTTTCCTTTGCATTTCTTTGATGATGAGTGGTGCTGTGCACGTTTTCATGTGTCTACTGGCTTCCCACATCTCTTGTATGAGAAGTGTGCAATCACGTATTTTTTCCACTTTTTAACTGGATTGTTTTTGGTTTTTTCTGAGTGTTTGATTTTCTTGTAGCTCATTGATGTTATGACTTTGTCAAATACATAGCTGGAGAATAGTTTTTCCATTCTGGGGCTGTCTGCATACTACTTTGATAGTTTCTTGTATTTTGCCAAAGTTAATTCGTTTGTTACGATCCCACTTGTCTAACATTCTTTTCTAGTTATTTGTATTGAGGGATCTGAAGAGAGTAGCTCCCGGTTCCAGTTTTCATAAAGGTGTCACCTGGGTGTCTATTATTAGTATAATTTGTTGTTTTACGTTTAGGTCTTTGGTCCATTTAGAGTTAATGTGTATGGTGATAGTTAGGGGTCCTGTTTGAATCTTGTTCATGTAGTCAGACTTTTCCCAGCAACATGTACCAAATATGTTCTTCATTCCCAAGTGGGTCCTGGAGGTTCTTTCCCAGATGAGTTGGGTGAGAACTTGAGGATTTCACTCTCTGACCTGACCCATTAGCCAATGAACCTTTACCAGTACCAATACCAGGCTGATTTGATTATGGTAAACTTATACTAAAGTTTCAAATGCCGAAAGTGATAATTCCTGCTTTGTATATTTTGATAAGGATTCTTTAGGATTCTCGTGATTGTTTTAAATTTTATATGAATTCCTATTGTAATTTCCAGGTCTGAGAAGAATGATGTTAACTTATTGGTTTTTTCCAAGTATCATTCATTTGCCTAAACGGCTAATTTTTCAATTAAAAGATGTAAGCAAAGTCAGTAAAACACGCATGTCAGATTTTCATTCATGACATCAGCCTCAGAACGTTGACATCATAATGGGCGGGACCTTGACTACTGAGCAAGCCTTCAGTATCAAGGATTTTTGTACAGTGCTCTGACAAAAGCGGAAGACATGATGGAATTTCATTCCCAAGAATTGAAGGAAGGCAGGTGTTCACACCTATCTAAAAACGTATCCAGGGGTAAGTGGCCATTCAACAATCCACTGGGCAATGTAGTCTTTTTGTTTTCAAGCAGAGCTTATTGAGTGGACAGAAGAGCTCCCACAGTGGGAGGTCCCTGAGGAGCTTCCCCATGATGTAGTCTGTTATTACTATGGTCACAGAGACTTGTTGGAGTTTGGTCATAGCACAAGTCAATAATATTTCATCACTTTCTTTGGTTTAGACACTTCTGGATGTTTTTCATATTATTTTCCAGCCTTTGAGCCATTTGTCTCTCACGATTTGATCATTGCTTCACTAACATCAAAGTCAGTTTTCCAGAATTTTCAATTATTTAAATTTTTATATGAATGAGGAGCCCAAATACTTCTTTATAAATCTCCATGATATTTTGGTTTATAAACATAGGGCTCCCAATGGTCTCTTTTTGTGTGTGTGCATGATTTTCAAGGCTTGTGGATAAAAAGTATCAGATTAATCTGAGACATTGTTGCAGAGTACACCATTATGTCTTCGGTAGAGAAAATCCTCGGGGATTCAGTGGAAATACACTTTGAAAAATAGAAATTGGTTTAAAATCCATGGGAAATGTGATTTTATATTTCCTTCAGATAGGTAGGGGAAACTTTGGAGTAGGGATTGCATATCTGTAAGTTTAAATTAAAATTCTTTAGCAGAAAATACAGCGTGTCCCAACAATATGTACAAGAGTT
>NW_006973472.1:0-802 GCF_000164805.1 Carlito syrichta | reverse complement strand
TTCTTTATCTATACAATGATAAGTTGGTTTAGATCAAGAGTCAGAAGTCCAAATACCTACATGGGCAGGGCAGGTGACAGAAGCATAAAAGCTTACATCACGGCATATCACAGCATCACCACTTATTTGCTTCACAGTCGCAAAAACAACTGTGTTGAAATTTCACTCTCTTTCATATATCATTAAGCTTTTCATCAGGCATCTTTTCACATACCCGTCATTCAGTCATGGTTCTTTTTATAGTTTGTTTTCTTAATGGAGGATTATGCTGTATTCTTTTGCTACAGATGCACTTTGTCGGTATATTCAACCCAGAAATCCTCTTTATGTTCTGAAAAAGCAAGTCTGACTCACATTTTCCTGGACATGTGGATCTCTCAGTCTTTGTTTGCATTTTTTTATTTCTCAAAAGTACATGGGTATGGGGACATATTTAGTTTTTAGTTTTTATTCTATGACTGGAAAAGCAACAGTATTGATGGAATAATACTTGGTAGGTGGCACTCAGCCAAAATAGGAGGAATTACAGAGAGGGGTGGGTAGTGTGGTCAATGGCAAACTCATGTGAAAATGAAGAAAAGACCTGCCCCTGCTGCAGCAGGTAATGGTCCCTTAATACCACTTGATTTGGGGCCTCTGAGAATAGAGTTCACATAGGAATGTGTTTTCAGAAGTTTTTGCAAGAAAAGCTGTACATCCTTATTATTTTTCATTTTACATGTTAGCAACTACATTTAAATTTAAGCAAATATCAATAGTATCAATATGTAGCAGTCAATGGTTCAGACTAGCCATGAGAAAA
>NW_006973471.1:0-493 GCF_000164805.1 Carlito syrichta | reverse complement strand
CTACCATGCCCGGCTATACTCTGTTCATTAACTGGTCATCAGAATGTCATTACCCCCTTCAAAACATATGTAAGTGTCATTGCCTATACAATGCAACATTGCTGACGAATAAATTTGGTTAAACACTGTAAAAGAGGGTCTGAATTATATGTCTAGACTAGGTTCTGCTTTAACTGCTACATCTTTTTTAATCAATATTTTTTTATTATGATATTGTGGGGTACAGTTAAGGGTTAGGTATACAGATATGCTTTGTTCAGGCACCCTTGTTGATAAGAGTGTCTTCCCATCCCCAGAGAGATATTTACTACCATTAATACCATTTCCCTCCCCCTCCCATAGTTTCCCACCACTGTCAGTCATTTTCTTATAGTATTATGTTGGGTGTTCAAGGTCCATTATATGAGTGAAAACATGTGATACTCAGATCTTTGTTCCTCTGAGAGATCACTCAGTATTATACATTCTAGTTCAATACAGGTGGCTGCAAAAT
>NW_006973470.1:0-4658 GCF_000164805.1 Carlito syrichta | reverse complement strand
CAGTGCCTGGGATGTAGATCTGAGCCAGGTGAGTCACCTAAGGGAGACTAGAGCTATGACTGGACAAGAAGGCCTCAGGGTCAGGGAATAGCAGTGTTCCCCCATAGAGGTAGCCAGTGAACTAATTCCCTTGGGCATTTATCTGAGAGCCTTAATGGATTTTTGAAGATCATTTTGCCCATATTAGCTACTAAGGAGAATTGACCCTCAATGAGAGGCACCATCGGGTACATTAATTGCCCTGCTTATGGCCTGACTTCTTTGACAATGTCACATATACAGTAATTTTCCCTGATTGGCTTTGAAGTGCCCCAGCAATAATTGCATATTGTTTATCTTACACTGTTGCTAGGAAGGAAGGAAAGGCGGGAAGGATGAAGAGAAGAAAGAGACAGGAGACTGAAAGAGCAAACTATAATTCATTCTTGGCAACTACTAGAGTCCATGTATAAGGCACTATTGATACCTTGGAAATTTTCCAGCAAGGTAAACCTGTCCTGTTTAGTTCCCAGGGCCATAGGTGTGTACTCTTAATCACCTCTGATGTGTACTTCAGAAGTTCTATGTCATGGATTCATTTCTGGTCAAACCATTTTAAGTAAATCCATTGAGAATATTTCAGGAAATGTGTTCAGTGTTACATCAGCATTATACATTTTTGGTCTGTTTAAATTTGTTTATCATTTGAATATATTTATATCCATGAAGTGAGAAAAATATAGATGAAAGAATAATTCATAATCCCACCTCCCAGAGGTAATCATTGTCTAAAAATATTTCATCTATTCTTACAGTTATCTTTCCACAAATTGTGGTAGCTTTAAAATATGCCCATAAAGGTTTTGACACTCATCTCTTCAAAAGGTGGAGCCTAATTTCTTTCTTTCTTTTTTTTTTTTTTGAGTTGGAGTCTCACTCTGTTGCCCAGACTGGAGTGCAGTGGCTGCTCCAGGCCACCGCAGCCTCGACCTGCTGGGCTCTGGTGATCCTTCCACCTCAGCCTTCCAAGTAGCCGGAATTACAGGCACTCGCTACCATGCCCGGCTGATTTTTTTTTTTTTTTTTATTGTAAAGATGAGGTCTCACTGCCCAGGTGGGTCTCAAACCCGCGGGCTCAGGCAATCCACTCACCTCAGCCTCCCAAAGGTGCGGGATTACAGGCTGAGCCACCGAGCCCAGCGGAGCCTAATTTCTTTCTCATTGAGAGTGGGTCAAACTAGTGAGTGGTTTCCAGCTAATAGAATGTGACAGATGTGATGGTGTGTGATTTTTGAAACTAGGTCATAAAAAGTACTGCAGTTTTCAACTTCTCTTTCCTCCCCTCACTCTCACTCCTTCTCTCCCACTTTGTCTCATCACCCTCTCTAGGGGAAGCCAGCTGCCATATGGGGATATTCAAGCAGCCCAATGGAGTGGCCCATATGGTGAAGAACTGAGGCCTCCTGCCAACAGCCATGTGAGTGAGCCATATTGGAAGCAGATCCTGCAACCCCAGTCAAGTTTTCAGAGACTGTAGACCTAGCCAAAATTCTGACTTCAGTCACACCAGAGACCCTGATCTGGAACTAACCAGCAAAGCTGATCTCAAATTCCAGACACACAGAAACTATGAGATAATAATTGTTATTTTAAGTCCCTAAGTTCTGGGGTAATTTTTTAAACAGTAGTAAATAATGAATATACACACACACCATATGTATGTATATATATATATGCATATGTGTATATATGTAAACATATGTATATAGGTACATATGCACATACATAAATTGATCATTCACCATGATCAATTGCAATTGATTCCAGAGATGCAAGGATAGTTCAACATAGGCAAAGCAATAAATTTGACACATCACATTAACACAATAAATAACAAAACTGTATGACTATTTAAATAGATTTCAAAAAAGCATTTGGTAATATTTAATATCGCTTTAAGATAAAAACCTTCATCAAAATGAGTATAGAAGGAATATACCTAGAACAATTAAGGCTACATATAAATGAGAAAAAATGAATACCTTTCGCCTAAGGACTGGAACTAGACAAAGATGCTCATTTTCACCGCTTTTATTAAACGTAACTTTAGAAGTCCTGGAAAAAACAATTATGCAGAGAAAAAATATCAGGCATCTAAACTAGAAAAGAGAAAGTCAAATTAGCCTTATTTGTAGACTACATGTTTTTTACCTAGAAAAACACAAAGAATCCATTGAAAAACTATTAGAATTGAAAAATAAGTTTAGTAAAGTTGTAGGATACTATACCATTTAATGAAAGGGCTTTGAACATCCTTGGATTTTTGGTATCTGCAGGGTAGTCCTGGAAACAATCCCACATAGATACCAAGGAATTACTGCATAGATAGATGATAGATAGATAGATAGATAGATAGATAGATAGACAGACAGATAGACAGACAGATGGGAAGGGATTTGTCATGGAAGCTGCCTCATGTTATTATAGAGGCCAAGAAATTCCAGTCTGTTGTCTATAAAACTGGAGAACAAGAAAAGCCAGTGGTGTGATTCATCTTGAATTCGAAGGCTTGAGACCCAGAAATGACAATAATCTAAGTCCTGGATTTTGAAGACCAAAGAATCCAAAGTTCTGATTTCTAAGGGTAGAAGAAGATTGAGTTTCAGCTCTAGAAGAGAGAAAGAATGTGTCCTTCCTTTGCCTTTTTGTTCTATCCAGAACCTCAACAATATGGATGACACCTGACCACATTGGTGAGGGTAAATTTTCTTTACTCAGTCTGTTCATTCAAATGGCAATCTTTCCTGGAAACATTCTTACAGACACAATGAGAAATAATGCTGTATCATTTACCTGGGTATTACTGAATCCAGTCAAGTTGATACACAAAAATTAATTATGACATATTTATCTTATTGAAATCTCATAAATCTGCAATTTACAAGGTCAAGTAACTTGCCAAACATTACTCAAAGGGTATTTAGAACATCATTTTTGATTAGAGTTTAAATTATCTGACTAGAAATCTATGTATCAACTTTGTCTTTTCTTAGAGCAATTACTGGGGCTACAGATGTTTTGTACAACCTAAGAAATAGTGTAAGGGTTTTCACTCATTTTTTAAAAAATTTATTTTATTATAGAGATCTGAGTTACAAGTAAGGATTAACTAGACAAGTAGGCTGCATGCAGGTGCATCTTGGGCCTCCTATTGGACCTCACTTCCCCTGGTAAAGGAACAGGTAACCTTTATGGTTGTTATACCCCCCTTTCTTTCCCCTAACAGTGCACAGTGACTGCTGATCCCTTCCATATGCTAATGTGATTAATGTTCAGGTCCCACTTGTTGGTAAGAGCATGTGGTATTCAGTTCTTTGTTTCTGTGATAGATCACTAAGAATGATAGTCTCCAGGGTCTCACTATGTTGCCCAGGCTGATCTCCAATTCCTGGCCTCAAGTGATCCACTTGACTTGGCCTCTCAAAGTGCTGGGACTACAGGCATGAGCCACCACACCCAGACTGGTTCTTATTTTAAGTTAGTTAAATATAGACTTTGGAGAAACTAAATGCTAGCATTTTGAACCTATGGCTGAATGAGGATCCTTTCTCTACAATACCCTTTTCTGTTCATCAGTATTTTTAGAATATAATTATGCATATGTTATATATTTATGTAAAGGAATGATTATATTAAATAGTATATAATTGAATACAGCATTAATAACTAAAAAGGGAAGAGAGTTGTCTAACAGTGTTCTTTCAACACAGATAGTTCAATATTTTAAGATCCTTTGGCATCTACATGCAGTAACCAAGAAGGCAGTCTATTGCTCTCGAACACTTGATGAAATGGCCATGCCATAACCAATGCTGTTGAAACATACTGCTATGGCCTCAGTAAGGCAATAGCCTTAAAATTCCATGAGAGTTTTACTTTTAAGTGCAATATATTCTGCTATTGGAAATTAAAATATAAACTCAAAAAACTACACTTTAAAAAAGTCTATTACTGGATTTGAGTTGTGGCTTTGACACCTAAGGAAGAGTTAACTTTGCATTTATAAAGTATTTTATCAATACTAATATCTGAGAGAAAAGGAGAACCCAGAGGGACTATGAGGAAGAGAATGAGCAGCTCCAGGACCTAGTCAAGGCTTTCTGTTTATGGTCTTCACTTTATCAGACTGGGTCAAGTTGACCTGGCTAGAGAAAAGGAGAAAACATGAGGTTTAACATTGAGAACAACACTATCTTTCACTTCAAAACAGATAGAGTTATGATGAAACAGATTTTTGGGAGGCTTGCCAAGTTTGAAAACAATTTGTTGTAAAATTGTACATAATCAGACAAAAAAATCCTTGCCATTGAATTAGTATTCCTGATACACTCAAGCCAGCTGTGTTTTCTGTGAGTTTCACTGAGTTTCCACATGGTTTTGCCTTAATAGTAAGGATACTAAAGTTATGTTTCTCCTGGAAGATACCTAAAATACACTGCCCCTTAAAATCATTTTATTCAACATTGATTTCTGCAGTGGGAAGTAGCTGGGAAAGGGCTATCCAGCTGCACTATGATATCCAGTACTATTGAAGAAGATAATTTATCAAGACACGACAATTTTTCTTATTAATAATTTGACCCAAAGTATTAAGCAAAGCACTTAGATATAATCACCCT
>NW_006973469.1:0-799 GCF_000164805.1 Carlito syrichta | reverse complement strand
ATTCACAATAGCCCCCCAAAAATGAAATACCTTGGTATCTTCCTAACCAGAGACGTGAGAGACCTTTACAATGAAAACTACAAAACTCTGCTCAAAGATGACACAAACAAGGGAATTTAACTCTATTTCAGTGGTTTTATTTCAACCTGTCTGGAGTGACACCACCAAGCAGATCCTGTTCCCTTCCTAGCACTGAACCAAAATGACCTGCCAGCAAAACTACCCTGTGCTTCAGGCAGGCACCCCTTAGAGCTTGTGGCTCATGCCTTGTTGATATAAAAGATCAGCTTTGAATTACAAATGTTCACTTACCTACTCATGAGGAAAATAACAAAAAGGCTGAGTGCAGTGGCTTCTGCCTGTAATTCCAGCACTTTGGAAGACCAAGGTAGGAGGATCACTTGAGGCCAGGAATCCAAGACCAACCTGGACAACATGGCAAGACCCCTTATTTATAAATTTTAAAAAAATTAACTGAGTATGGTTGCATATGCCTGTAGACCAGGCTACTCGGTAGACTAAGGCGGGAGGATCCTTTGAGTCCAGGAGTTTGAGGCTGCAGTGAATTATGATTGCGCATTGCACACCAGCCTGGAAAACTGAGTGAGATGTGTCTCTAAAAAAAAGAAAAAATGGAAGAGAAGAGGTAATTTTGAAAGTTCAAATACAACTTCTCCTCAACCTCTTCACATACCATAAAGAAATTGCTAATGAGTGAAGAAATTTAGAGAACGGGCTCTGTTTAAGTGTGCCCTGAGTCAGTGACTTCACCATTCTGAGCTTCAGCTTTCTTTTCTGG
>NW_006973468.1:0-1142 GCF_000164805.1 Carlito syrichta | reverse complement strand
AGCTAGCCAGATGGCTATTTAGCTGGCTTGCTGACTTAAGGATCTATCTGAAGCTAGCTGACTAGCAAACTGACTAGCCTGCCATCTACATGACTAGCTAGCCACCTACCAGATCAGCCTGCTAACCAGCCGTCTTTACTTGCCAGCCACCTAGCTAGCCAGCTGGCTAACCAGCCTACTTAACTAGCTGACTTAGCTAGATAGCCATTCGGCTAGCCAGCTGGCTTAAATAGCTATCCACCTAACTAGCCAGCTGATTAGCCAGCTAACTTAACTTACTGACTTAACTAGCTAGCTACCGAATCAGTTGGCTAGCCACTTGAACTAACTAGCTGACTTAACCTGCTATACAGCAGGTTAGCTAGCTCACTCAACTAGCTGACTTAAATAGTTAGGCAGTTGGCTAGGCAGCTGTCAAAACTAGCAGATATTAAAGCTAGACAGGTGGCCAGCAAGCTGACTGAACTAGCTAGATAACTACATATCCCACTGGCTTGCCAGCTGATTGACTACCTAGCTTCCTAGGTAACCAGTTAGGTAGTGAGCTAAGTTAACTAGCTGACTTAACTAGCTAGCCAGCTGGCACACCAGCTGACTTAACTAGCTAGCTATCAAGCTAGGCAGGTGGCTAGCCAGCTGACTTAACTAGCTGACTTAACTAGCTAGCCAGTTGACATAACTAGTAGACTTAGCTATCTAACTACCTAGCAGACCAGCTGACTTTATTAGCTGAAATAACTAGCTAGCTTCCTAGCTAGCTATCTAGCAGTCAAGCTGACTTAACTAGCTGACTTAACTGGCTGGCTACCTAGCTAGCCAGTTGACTTTACTAACTGAAATAACTAGCCAGACAGCTGTCTAACCATCTGAATTAACTAGCTTTTTAACTAGCTATCGAGCTGGCTAGCCAACTAACTTAATGAGTTGACTTATCTACCTAGTCAGCTGGTTAGACAGCTGAATTAACTAGTTGATTGTTGAGCTAGGTCGCTGGCCAGCCAGGTGATGAAACTACCTGGCATTACTAGTTATCCAGCTGGCTTGCCAGCTGACTTAACTAGCTATCTACCTCTCTAGCCGTCTGGATAGCCTGCTTTCTGAACTAGTTGACTTTATTGGTTAACCAGATGGCTACCCAACTG
>NW_006973467.1:0-792 GCF_000164805.1 Carlito syrichta | reverse complement strand
CATCCTCCTGCCTTAGTCACCCGAAAGCTGGAATTCCAGGCATGGTCTGCTGCACCAGGCCTTCTGGTTCATTTTAGATGAAGGATCGCAGATGGGCTCGGGAGCTCAGCCTCATCATCCCAGGGTTTTGTGAGGCCAAGATCACTGGTTGGCCTGAGCTCGCGAGCTGAGAACCACCCAGGCACATTGGCGAGACCTCATCTTTACCCTCCATCCCAAATGAGCCAGGTGTGGTGGTGCTTGCCTGTCATTCTGGCTCCTCAGAAGGTGGTGACAGGCTCACCAGAACCAGGCAGGCCGAGGCCACGGTGGCTGGGAGCGAGTCACTGCCCTCCAGCCTGGGTGATGGAGTGAAACTCTGACTCAAGGGCAAAAAGGGAAAAAAAGGAAAGCATCCATTTATGTATGGAGTTGTGATCATCATGAGTAGACAGAGATCATTTGGGAAGGAGGACCCAGTCTTGGGCCTAGAGTTCTCAAAAAATGGTGAATCAGTAGACAATCAGGCTGTGGTTTTGGGAGGCCAAGGCCGGTGGCCATTTGAGCCTGGGAGAAAAGACCAGCCTGGGTCATGTAGCGAGAGCTCATCGCTCTATGGTAGGCAAACTCTGGAGTCATGTGTGGTGGCACCCGTGGTCCTGGTTTGTGGTAACATCCATCCTGGCGCATTCCTTTGCATCACCCCTATTAACCAAACATACAAGTCCAGACTGGGAACCGTAGCTCATGGTCATCAGACCTGCACCCTTGTAGGCTGAGGAGGGAGGTGGCCTGAACCCAGGGAGCAGAGAC
>NW_006973466.1:5875-7317 GCF_000164805.1 Carlito syrichta | reverse complement strand
CAGTGACTGCCCAACCAACATGATGTGTGCCCCAGTAATTTGCTAAGTTCTGTGATAGTGTCCCTGTGACTGGTCCTCTTCTACAATGGTTGACCCAGTGCTAGACATCCTCTGTGATGGGTATTACAGTTTCTGACTCTCCTTTGTAATGTTTGTCCCTGTGACTCGCTCTCTTGTCTGATGGGTGCTCCAGTAAGTAGCATTCCTCTTTAATGGATGCTCTGGTGACTGGTCCCCCTCTATAATGGGTGCCCTGCTCTATAATGGGCACTGCTCTGTGATGGGGGTCATAGAGACTGAATCTCCTTTGTCATCGGTGCCCCAGTAAATAGCCTTCTTCCATAATCGGTGCCCTACAGATTCACCCTCCTATATCATGAGTTCTAAAGCCTATGACTCTCCTCTATGATACATGTGCCAGTTACTGGCCCTCCTTTGTCATTTATGGCCCAGTGAAAGGCCTTCCTCTTATTGGTTGCCTATGGGATGGCTCCTCACTGTGATGGGATCTTCATGAATAGATGTCCTCTAGATGGGTCTCCAGGAACTGGGCCTGATCTGGGATGAGTTTTCCAGTGACTGGCGCTCTTTTCTGAACAATGTTCCATTGAATGCTCACTTTCCAAATGGAACATAAGGTATCCTCTGGGATGGGTACCTCAATGATGGGCCCTCTTCTCTGGTGGGTGCCTCAGTTTATTGCCCTATTATTTGCTGGATGACTCCAGTGACTATTCCTGCTTTGTTATTGTTGTTCCAGTGATTAGCCCTCCATTTAATGATTGCCCCTGTGATTGTGACTGTCCCTCCTCTGGAATGAGTTCCACAGTGACTGACTTCCTCCGTAATTGATTCCCCAGTGATTTTTTCTCCCCCTTATGGGTGCTCCAATGACTGGAACACTATTGGATGGGTGTCTAAGTAACTAACCTTTCTCTTGCACGAATGGCTCAGTGACTGTACATTGTCTGTGATGGTTATCAGATGACTGGTCTTCATATTTGTTTTGCACCTCAGTGACTAAGCTTCCTCTGTAATCTTTGCGCCTGTGTCTGCACCTGTTACTAATAGGTTCACTAATGCTTTACACTCTTCTTGGTTGGTGACTCAATGGCTTCCCCTTCTGTAAGATATGTGCCTCAGTGAGTGTCCCTCATCTGCCTCATCTGTGATAGGCTTCTCAGTGACTGGTGGTCCTCAGAAATGATGCCTCAGTAACTGGTCATCCTTTGTGATGATTGAACCAGTGACTCGCCCTCCTCTGTGATAGATGCTTCAGTTTGTGACTCTCCTCTCTGATGTTTTCCCAGTGACTGGCTCACTTCAGTGATTGTGCCCCAGTAAGTAGTGCCCTTCTGTGATGGTTGTCCCACTGGCTGACCGTCCTCTATAATGTGTGCTCCATAAGTGTCACACCTCTATGATGGCTTCCACAGTGTTTG
>NW_006973466.1:0-4363 GCF_000164805.1 Carlito syrichta | reverse complement strand
TTTTTTGATTTATTGTAGAGATGAGGTCTCGCCAAGTTGCCCAGGCGGGTCTCGAACCAGCGGGCTCAGGCAATCTGCTCACCTCAGCCTCCCAAAATGCTGGGATTACAAGCTGAGCCATCGAACCCGGCTCAGCCCCTACTTTTGATTAGTGTCTCAATGACTTGTTCTCCTCCTAAAGAGTGCCCCAGTGTCTGACACTTCTTTTTGATGGAGACCTAATTATTGACCCTCCTCTGGTATGGGTGCCTCATTGAGTGACCCGTCTCTGTGATCAAGGCCCCAGTGATGTGTCCTATTATTAATGCATGCCCCATGAATCACCCTTGTCTTGGATTGGTGCCTCGTTGACTGATCCTCCTCTTGGATGCATGTCTAAGTCCTGGATCTTCCTTGTGATGGTGCCCAAGTAACTATTTTTCCTCGGTAAATGGTGCTGTCAGTGACTTTCACTTTTCTGTTATTGGTGTCCCAGTAAATGACTATCCTGTGAAGTTTTTCAATGACTTACTTTTCTTTGTAATGAGTGCTTCAGTGTTTACCCTTTTTCTTTGATGGTACCCCCAGTAACTCACCTTCCTCTATGATGGTTGTCCCATTATTTTAATTCCTCAGTGATGGGTATCCAGTTACTGTACCACCTCTGGGTTCACTGCTCAGGTGACTGTCCCTCTTTTGTGAAAGATGACCTAATGACTTGCTTTCACCATACTAGTGAATAGCCTTCTTCTCTCATGGTGGTCCAGTGATTCACTCTTTGTGATATGTGTGCAGTGACAGGCCCTCATATGTGTTGCATGACCCCGTGACTGGGCTTACTCCAGTTGGGAGCCTCAGTAACTGGTCCGCTCTGTGATCAGTGCTCCAGTGTCTGGACTCCCTTATATTGGTATTCCAATGACTGACCCTGCCCTGGAATTGGTGTCTTTGTAACTGAATCTCTTATATGATCAGTGCCCTGGTAACTGGCTTTCCTCTTAATGGGCGCCCAGTGACTGTCTCTCCTGTGATGGGTGTCTTCATGACTAGCCTAACTCTGTGACAGATGTCTCAGTGACTGGTCCTTCTCCTTAATGATGCCTCAGTAACTGGTCATTCCTTGTATGGGTGCCTCAGTGACTAACTCTGTGATGTATGTTCCAGTGATTAGATATTCCCTTCGAGGAGTGCCTTCACGACTGGCCCTCCTGTGTGATGACTGCCCCAAGATTTACCTCATCTGTTATAGGCATCCCAGTGATTGAACCTTCTCCATTATTGTAGTTCCAGTAACTGGGCCTCCTCTGTGTTAGTGTCCCATTGACTGGAACTTCACCACAGTGGTTGTCACAAAGACTAACCCTCCTCTGTGATGGTTGTCCCAATGACCATCTGTCCTCCATATTGGGTGCCTCAGTGACTGTCTCGCTCTAATAACTAATTCAACTATATGATGGATGTCCCAGTGCTTAGCCCCCTTCTGTGAGGGGTGCCTCATGACAGACCCATCTTTGTGATGGCTGGTTCAGTGATTTTCCCTCAGCTATTATTAGTTATTCAGTGATTGCGTCTTCTCCACTATTGGTGCTTCAATGACTAGAAATCCTCTATAATGGTGTGAAAATTACTGACATTCCACCATAATGGTTGCCACAGTGTCCAGCCCTTCTCTATGAAGATTGTCCCAATGACTAACCTTCCTCCATAAATGTATGCCCCATTACTGGCCCTACTCTGTTTTGGGTGAAACAGTACCACCCTCCTCTGGCTTGGATGTTCCAGTGACTAGTATTCCATTTGGGGAAACACCCGTGGCTGGTTCACCTTTGTGATGTGGGTCCCAGTGATTGTCTTTCATCAATCATAGGTGACCCAGTGAGTGGGCCTCCTATGGAATAGGTGCCTCAGTGACTGGTCATCACTGAGATGGGTGCCTCAGTGACTGAACTTCCTCTGTGAGGACTTCCCAATGGCGAGGACTCCTCTTCATGAGTGGCCCAGTGACTGGCCCTCCTCTTAGGTGTGTCATGGACTGTCCTTCCACTGTGATGGGTGACCAATGGACTAAATTTCTTCTGTTGTGGGTGCCCCCAGTGAATGGACCTCTTCTGTGATGCCTTCCCCAGTGACTGGACCTCCTTAGAGAAGAGTCATTAGGTGACTGTCTCTCCTCTGTGTAGGAGCCCAAGAAGCTAACCCTCCACTGTGTGTGTGCTCCAGTGATTAAACTTCCAGTCTGATTGGTGGCCAAATGCCTTGCCCTTCTATGTACTCCATGGCACCAATATTGATCCTCCTTCTATTGGGTGCCCCAGTGACTGACCCTCAGTTTTGATGGGTTCACCAGCGACTGCAACCTACTCTGAGATGGATGCCTAGGTACTGGGTCTTGTCTGATATGAGTGCTCCAATGATTGACACTCCTCTAATATTGTTGCTGTAGTTTTTCCTCCTCTTGATATTGGATGATCCAAATACTGGCTCTCCTCTAGCCTGTGTGATTCCATGAGGCTGCTTCATGATTTGTATCTCACCGAGTGGTCCTTCTCTGTGATGGGTGCCCAGTTATTGGTCCTTATTTGGGATGATGCCTCATGGCGGATGTTTATTGACTGGCTCTGGGATGTTTGGTTCATTGACTGGCTCTCCTCTGGGATGGGTGCCTCAGTGACAGGCTTTTCTTTGTGATGGGAATTTAGTGACTGGTCCGTTTCTGTGATAGGTGCTCTTTGACTAAGCCTCCTCTGTGATGATGGCCCCCATGACCAGCCTTCTTCTGTGATGGGTGCCCCAGTAACTGGCCTTCACTGTGATGTCTGCCCCAGTGACTGGCCCTCTTTAGTAATGGGTGTCCTAGTTACTAGTCCTTCTGTGTGATGTGTGACCAGTGACTGCACTTCCTCTGTGATGAGTACCCAAGTGACTGGCCCTCAGACTATTGGGTGTCAGAGTGACTGTCACTACACTTTAATGAGTTACCCTGTGAGTAGGTCTCCACTGAATTGGATGCTTGGGTACTGGACATGGCCTGTAATTGGTGCACCATTGAATGGTCCTACTCTGAGATGGAATCCTCAATGACTTTTCCTCTTCTGAAATGATAGTCTCACTTTATGACTGTTCTCTTGTATTAGTGACTCAGTGAATGGAGTGCCTCTGTGATTGGTGTCCCAGTGATTACTCTTGCTCATAATGGGTGCCCAGTGACTATCACCCTCTGGGAATGGTGCTTCTTTGACTGACCATGCCTCTATGTTGGGGGTCTCCATGACTGAACTTCCTCTGGGTTGTGGAACTCAGGTACTGGCTTTCCCCTGTGATAAGTGTCTCAGTGACTGACACTCCTCTGTGATGGTGCATCAATGAATGATCCTTTGTGATGGCTGCTTCACTGACTAGGGTTCTTCTGTGTTTGGTGCTCCAGTGGCTTGCTAACTAATGGATGGGTGCCTCAGTGACTGGCTCTCCTTTAATGGTTTCCCCATGAATGGGACTCCTATGGGATGGTTACCGAAGTGACTAGTACTCCTCTATGTCAGTGTCTCAGTGATTGGCTCCACGTTGTGACTAGTGTCCCACTAACTAACTTTTTTTCATAATGGGTGCTCTATTGACTAGCCCTCTTCTATCAAAGAAGTTCCACTCTCTGGCTCTCCTGTGTGATACATGTCCATTTGCATATCAATCCTTTGTGATAGCTGCCCCAATTACTAACCTTCTTCTGGGATAGGTGCCTCAGTGATTTGCTTTCTGCTGTCATTGGTGCTCCAGTGAATTACCTTCATCATAATGAGTGTCCCAGTTATTAATACTCCACTGCTATGGGTGCGTCAGTGACTAACACTCTTCTGAGATGAGTGTCAGTGACTGTACCCCTCTATGATGGCTGACAGAGTCACTGGACCTTGAATTTGACTGGAACAACACTAAATGGGTCTCCTCTGTGATTGGTACCCAGTGTTTGGCCCTTCTACTAATGGGTTCCCCAGTGCAGGGCCCTACGTTTGGATGGGTAACTCGGTGACTTAACATTTATTTGGATGGTTCTTCAGTGAGTAGTCCACATATGTTATAGTACCTCAGTCATTGACTCATCTCTGTGATGGTGCCCCAGGAACTGGTCCTCTTCTGTGACGATTAACCCAGTGACTAGCCCTCCTCTGTGATGGGTTCTTCAATTTCTGACTTTCCTCTATGATGTGTGTCCCAGTAACTGACTCACTTCTGTGATGGGTGTGCCAGCAAGTAGTTTTCCTTTGTGATGGGTGCTCCAGTGAGTGGTACACCTCTATAATGAGTGCCCATGACTGGCAGTCCTATGGGATTGGTGACACAGTGACTGGTCCTCTTTTATGATCAGTGCCTCAGTGACTTGCCTTCCTCC
>NW_006973465.1:0-898 GCF_000164805.1 Carlito syrichta | reverse complement strand
TAATGAGTCACAATCTTTAGTTTAGATTAAACTAATCAGCATATTCAACTCATTCCACTCCTTTTTGGATTCACTTGTAGGCAAGTTCTAGAGCTAAAATAGAGAGCAAGATAAGAGCCATAATTTGTACGAGTTTAAGACTATCTGGTTGGAAAGCTCAGGGGAGGGAAGTAGGAGGGCAATTTCTAGATCAAATAAAAGGAAGATAATGGTCGCCAGGAGAATTTTTATAGAAAAGGGGAAGCTGGCAGAACCTATTGGATCAAAGCCACATTTATAGGGGCTGGGCGTTTCTGCGATACATTCAACTGGGGAAGTCAAAAGACAGTGGTATCCAGGAGTAATGCTAGTATCAGAGCTGTAATTAAGGTTATTTCTAGGTTGATTATTCTTTTCTGGGTTATTGCCAGAGCTGATTGATTGAAAGTCAGTTGTACTAATTAATACTAAAAGAATATGATCCTCTTCAAAAAACAGAGACTTAGAAAAATAGTCAGAATTTCCACATCTATGAAATATCAATACCAGCCGGGCTTGGTGGCTCAGCCTGTAATCCCAGCACTTTGGGAGGCCGAGGTGAGGGGATTGCCTGAGCCCACAGGTTCGAGACTCACCTGGGCAACTTGGCGAGAACTCGTCTCTACAATAAATCAAAAACTAGCTGGGCGTGGTAGCACACGCCTGTAGTTCAGCTACCTGGAAGGCTGAAGTGGAAGGATTGCTGGAGCCCAGCAGGTTGAGGCTGCGGTGGCTGGGAGCATGCCACTGTACTCCAGTCTGGGCAACAGAGTGAAACTCCAACTCAAAAAAAAAAAAAAAAAAAAAGAAAGAAATATCAATACCTAGCAGTGGCTTCGAATCCAAAATGGTGGCTAGGGCTGAAGTGAAATTTTACTTG
>NW_006973464.1:0-622 GCF_000164805.1 Carlito syrichta | reverse complement strand
AACATCTAGTCTTTCCTTAACGGAGTCCTTGAAACCTCAGCTCTCCCTAACTCTGCTCTGGAATCATGACCTACTAAAGCTTCTCCTCCTCGCGGAGGGCTAGAATTAGAAGGATGGGGAATGAAGGACATTTTCTTCTTGTTCTTGTTCCAGGAAAGGCCTTGTTGAAACCCATCCATTTAAAAGGTTGCCCCAGAGCTAATGGCAAATAATATCAGCCTGAAGGCAGTTCACCTCCCTCTTGGCCATGGGTCACCTCCCTTTGGAACAGGACATCAGTGAGCCTTTCAGCAGCATCAAGAGGAGAGGTGGCTGTTTGCAGTCTGTGGGCTTTTCATTACCTTGGTCCAGAACATCAGAGATCTGTGTGGGGCCTGGCCAATTGCCCCACTGGGAAGGAAGATGAGCAGCAAGTGGCTGTGTTTTTTTCTGTCTCTGCCCATATCTTGTTTAATGAATTGAAACACTGCTAGGCCCTCACTGATACAGATTGGGACTTGTCGCCATCCAAGGTAGATTCTGTGCTTCCTAGCAAATATCCTTCTTGGGCTTATGACCTACGCAGGGTCAGGGACAGGTCACCCTTGTATATCTCAGGACTTGGCACTGAGCAGGTGCTTGG
>NW_006973463.1:0-808 GCF_000164805.1 Carlito syrichta | reverse complement strand
GAAGATACTTTTGTTCTGGGAATCTGGCCTTAGTTGTCCCGAAGAACGTAAGGGACTTGTGCTACTAGATACCGCTTTACAACTCTCAAGAGGACCAGAATGTTGCTGGAATCCTGAAATGATTGGTTCATGATACCCATAAACCAAATATCTCTGAAACATGAGACTAGGTTCAAGTCCTGATTCTTTTTTATCTCGTAGAAGGACCCCCTGAGAATTTTTCGGATTGGGGACTACTCTATTACAGATTCCTCATTCTTTCTTAGTGATGTTCCATGTAGTGTCCCATATATGAGGACTCCCTTTCCCCAGATTCCTGTTTGCAAGCCCTAATTCTTGCTTAACCTTTAGGAAGATGTCATTTAGATATTGTGATGGAGGAACCGTGTAAAACAGGTTTCTTATTTCTCTTTAGCAAGAGATCATTTAGATTCTGTATATGAGGACTGCTATTACCTATATCACAGTTTCTAAACCCTGATTCTTGTTTAGGTCACAGCTGATGGCCTGTTGATTTTTAGGACTGAGGACTGCTATAACCCCGATTCTTTTTCTTTCCTTCGTGTATTTTCCTGTATAATAGGACTCTGATTACCTAGATCCTACTTGGAAACTCTGATTCTTTTTTAGCCTTTTCCAAGATGCCCTGTAGATTTTTGGTTGAGGACTCGTGTAACCCAGATTCCTTGTTCTTTCTTAGCAAAAGGTCATGTAGTTGCCTGTACATAAGGACTCCATTTCCACAGATTCATGCTAAAAACACCCTGATTCATGTTTAGCCCAGAGTAAGACGACCTGAAGTTTTTTT
>NW_006973462.1:0-333 GCF_000164805.1 Carlito syrichta | reverse complement strand
CTACTCAGAAGGCTGAGGTGGAAGGATCGCTGGAGCCCAGCAGGTCGAGACTGCGGTGGCCTGGAGCGCCACTGCACTCCAGTCTGGGCAACAGAGTGAAACTCCAACTAAAAAAAATGGAATGGAAAGGAATGAAGATGGAAGGAATGTAATAGAATGGAATGTAATGCAGTAGAATGGAATGGAATGGAATGGAATGGAATGGAGAGGAAAGGAATGGAAGGGAATCGTGAGAAATGGAATGGATTGGAAAGGAGGAGAATGGAGAGGAATTGAATGGAAAGGAATGGAATGCAGTGAGAGAGGAAGGGAACGCAGGGGAATGGAATGGAA
>NW_006973461.1:0-1347 GCF_000164805.1 Carlito syrichta | reverse complement strand
TAACCACCCAACTCAGGCCATCCTCTCAGCCTGGGTCTCCCAAAGTGCTGTGATCACAGGCTTTCCATTTGGTTGACATCCTGTTCCTCCTGCCTGGTCTTGAACTCTGGGCTGGAGGAGATCCTCCCGCTGAGGCCTGTCCTTTCCCAGAGCTTTCTGGGTTTTGCTTGGGGTTGAGGTGGGGGCTTGTTATGGTGTCCATCCTGGTCTCAAGTTGCCAGATTCTGGTCATCTTCCCGTCTCGGCCTCCCCAAGCGCTGAGGAGACAGGTGTGTGTAAGCTGACCGTTCCCTCCCCCCTGAAAGTTTGAGAATCATGCCTTCTTTTTTCCCAAGGTGGCCCCTGGGAGGAGTGAGCAGTTCCACCCTGGGGAATGAGGAAGGCAGAGGGGTGCATGCCCCGGCAGAGACATGGCCCTGCTCCAGGTGCTCCCCCCAGGAGTGTTCAGTGGGTGACTTTGGCCACACTCTTCTGGGTCCTGAGTTGTTGCAAGGGAGAGAGTTTTGCAGTGGGGTCCCGAGAGGAGTGTGGTGGTCAGACATGGTTGCTCAAGCCTGTCATCCTGGCACTCTGGGGGGGGGCGAGGCGAGAGGATGGCCTGAGACCCCATGTTCGAGACAAACCAGGCAATATTGGCGAGACCTCATCTCTACAGGAAGCCAAAAAAATGAGTGGAGCGTGGTGGCTCATGCCTGTCATTCAGGTCACTCATGAGGCCATGGCAGGAGAAACACCAGAGCCCAGCCAGTGAAGGGTGCTGTGTCCAAGAGCAGACACCTGTGCTCTGGCCTTGATGAAAGAGTGGGTCTCTGATTAAGAATAATAATACCGCCGGGCTCGGTGGCTCAGCCTGTAATCTCACGCCTTTGGGAGGCTGAGGTGAGTGGATTGCCTGAGCCCGCGGGTTTGAGACCCACCTGGGCAGCGAGACCTCATCTCTACAATAAATCAAAAAATCAGCTGGGCATGGTAGTGCATGCCTGTAATTCCGGCTACTTGGAAGGCTGAGGCGGAAGGATCGCCGGAGCCCAGCAGGTCGAGGCTGTGGTGGCCGGGAGTGGCCAATGCACTCCAGTCTGGGAGTGTGACTTCAACTCAAAAAAAAAAATAATAATAATAATACCAATCACCACCACCACCACAACCACAGGCCGGGGTCAGTTCTCAGACTGGCATTCCCACACTTTTTAAGCCCAGGCGAGTGGATGCCTAAGCCTGAGATTTCGACACTATCCCAGGACACAGGGCAAGACCTTGTCTCAGACATCAAAATAAATCCAAGACTACCCGGATGTGGTGGTGATGGCGTATGGTTCCATCCACTCAGGGGGCCAGGGTGGTTGGATT
>NW_006973460.1:0-453 GCF_000164805.1 Carlito syrichta | reverse complement strand
CCACACTGTCGATCTCACACATCACCCCTTCCATATTTGTGTAAGACAATCTATACAATAATTCTATTCCTTCTGGTATTTTGGGACATATTAATCCCCTCAATCCAGCTATTCAAGGTGTACTATTAAGTAATCATTTAAAAATCTTTCCATTGAAATATATATATATATACATATATATACACACATGTTATACAGACACGTAATATATATCTAAATATATCTATATATTCATATGCCTATGTGTATCTATGTGTACATTTATATATGTACATATATTTTTTTTATTTGACTTTGAGTGGAGGTCTAACTCTCACCCAGCATCACTAAGATCACAGCTCACAGATACTTTAAGCTCCTGGGCTCAGGAAATCCTCCCATCTTAGCATCCTGAGTAACTGGGACTACAGGTATGTGCCACTACATACAGCTATTCTTTTTAAATATTTTTTT
>NW_006973459.1:0-3473 GCF_000164805.1 Carlito syrichta | reverse complement strand
AAGGTTAATTTAGAAAAGTATGCCAAATATAAAAAGTAAAAGAGAAAAGGACAAGAACAACATATTCATCTCCTCGTTTTATATGTTGTACCTTAGCAGTTTCCTAGGGGGAGAATTATTCCAGATGTGAACAAACAGTGACATTGTCCCTAGTAAAATGTAAAGTCCCATAATGAAGTAGTGAATAGCTGTTTCTACAATGTCATGGCTAGTTGCCCAAAATTAAATTTGAGATCTGTTACAAAAGAATACCTTAAAATAGAAATATATTTTTGAATCAATGTGCAAATCAAATGTAATTTTACATCTTTATGTCTTTTGTGTTTATCCTACCCTAGTCACATTTTTCAGTGTTTCAGTACAAAAAGTGTATCTATTATTCATCAACTCCCTACACTTTCATCCTAAAATCAGTTACCATTGCATCTATGCACATAGAACATGCATCCAGAGGCATTGCTCAACTGAAACAAAAGGAAAAACTTACTGCAGCTGAGGCATGATCCCACAACATTCTGCACCCAGTGTCATCGGTGTCATGGGAGTTAAGGATACCACAGGCAAGTCGCTGGAGGTGGGTTTCTCAGGAGAGGGCTGGACTGACTTGTCATCACCAGGGTGCAAATGTGAACGGGAACTTGATACATTGCTGTTTAACCATCCCAGTATCCTGTGTGCTGGGTGATGGCAACCTGCTCTGTTGTACTTTTCTTCCATGTCATGATTGCTTCCAATGATGGTCTGTTCTTTTTTGTCTTGGTTCAGTTCATCTGGTAGGACGCTAAGATCCACAGATGAGAAATCGCCAGTTGCTTCTTGGAATTCAAGATGTGAATTAAACACATTCTCTGGGATGTATGCATTTGGTGTGTAAACATCATAAGGTACAACTGGACTGAATGGGGGATACCTGGGTGGGGCAAGGTCATCCTAAGTAGTTCCCCAAACAAATATAACACAACAAACAGAACAGCACATTACACCAAAGGGATACAATAAGTCCCCTACATACATACCTTCAAGTATTGAACTTTAATGATTCACACTTGCGTTTTTTAATGTATTATTTCTCTACACCAGGTGTCAGTATAATCTGTCAAATACATACGGTTCTATATAGTGGATCATGTTAGTGGGGGTACCTAGGTTAACTTAGTTGGACTGACAACAAATTGGACTCAGAAACATACTGTCAGTATGGAACTCATGTGTATATTGGGAACTTCCTGTACCACTATGGCAGAAAGGCAATGTGTTCCGGGTAAGAGGCAGTTCAATATGCTTATATGCATGCCTTGCCTCTTTGTACAAATACCGGTAAGATATTATAGCACACTTAATAGCAACAGGAAAATTCCTTAAAATGCAAAGAAAGCATTTTTCATAAAATGTCTTTCCTACTTTAGTTAGGTCCCACGTAAGTTGCCACTCTCTAAATCCAATTTTATAATAGAGGAAATTGAGCAAGCATGCAATACATTGTGTATACTTTGAAGACAATAGATATACTGCACTATTTAGTCATAAACTTTAGTTGAATTAAATAATTTTTGGAGTTTTCTGTTTATATTTTTAAAGCAAATCCATGATGGAAGGTTAAGATATAGTCATGAATGCTAATCAATGCTCACTTAAAACTTTGCAGTGTACATTCTGTTCTCAGGTGTGAAGTGATTTGGGAGAAAAACGAAAACATTCTAGTTATGTGAATTTACAATAGGAAAATGATTATTGGAATTTAAATGGCAATAACAGTTTAAATCAATATATGGTATGGTGTTTCCAGTCCAGGGAATGCTGCTCAACTATCATGGCCCAGAAGCCAAGGAAGGAAGTATGTACCTGGGAAGCAGTTAATATCAAGGCCATGGGCTCTGTTACTCAGAAAACCTATTCTCTTGGTACAAGCCTCACCATCTGCTCATCCAGGTTGCAGGCCTGGCTTCCAGATTTCCAGTGCAGCTTGTGGGATAAACTCAAGAAGAACTTTCTTCTGAAAGGTGACTAGTCAAAAATACATCTTCTCAGCACAAGTATGCCTGAGCTAACACACCATGTCTAGACAGATTCACTGAATTGTGCTGTTATAATGAGTCCAGCAGATGGCACAGAAGGCTAATTGTTTAGGGATAGCAATTAGACAAATGAAGCTATTTTTTTGAAATTCCTTTTTCATTTAGAATATGAAATGAGCCACCATCTCTCCTCACCTCCAACCCACAATGTGACACTTGAAGTGAGGTGGTGACCGTGGGCCCTTGGTCTTTCCTGTCTTTGATGGAAAACATCTCATCAGTCAGCATGTGCTACACCCCTAGACCCCACAGCAGCCAGTGTCTCCCTCCCCCTTCCCATCACAGCTGAGTTCTAGTTGAGGAAAGAACTCTTCCAGGGAAGTGCCACTCCCTTAGAGAATTCACTGAGATACTGGAGGTAATGTCTTATGGCCTTAGAGTCGTGTCAACTCCCTGTGGAGTTGATCCATGGGAACACACCACAGATTTTGTAGGGATAGTCGCTCACTGTATTCTTGGCCTCACATCTAGAGAACTGTGGTGCTGAACAGTTTTTACAGAATCAACTAATCTTCTCAGAATCTTTCCTGCATAGGCTCTTTTGCTATGGAATGTCACAATGTCTGCCTCAGCACCAATCATTGTTGCTTCAAAATCTCTCATAAAAATGGGTGCTGACTTGTTTTTTTTTTTTTTTGAGACTCTCTTTTTTACAATAGTTAGCTCTAAAGATTTATCTATTTATTTGAGACAAGGTCTTGGTCTGTCACCCGGGCTTGAGAAAAGTGGCCTGAAAATGGCTCACTTGTAACCGTGTGCTCTAGGGCTCAATCTATCCTCCAGCCTCAACCTCAGCCTTAGCCTCCCAAGTAGCTAGAACTATAGGTGCATGCCACTACAACCAACTAATTTTTAAACTTTTTTTTTTTATTGAGTTGGAGTCTCACTTTGTCACCCAGACTGGAGTGCAGTAGCCGCTCCCGGCCACCGCAGCCTCCACCTGCTGGGCTCTGGCAATCCTTCCACCTCAGCCTTCCGAGTAACTAGAATTACAGGTGCGTGCTACCACGCCCAGTTAATTTTTTATTTATTGTAGAGGTGAGGTCTCACCAAGTTGCCCAGGAGGGTCTCGAACCCGCGGGCACAGGCAATCCTCTCACCTTGGCCTCACAGTGTGCTGGAATGACAAGTGTGAGCCACTGTGCCTGGTAGTATTACAATGTTAAACAGTTTTCTTTTCCTTTCTTAAAATGTGTCATAACATCAATAAGGGTACCCACACTTGACCACATGATGCCCACACATGTATCTAACCCTGAATTGTACTCCACGTTTTTTAATTTAAAAATTAAAAAAACCTCCCAAGGCACGGGATTACAGGCTGAGCCACCGAGCCCGGCTAAACTTTTTGTAGAGATGGTGGCAAGGTAGACATGGGGGCAGGTGGGGGAAGTGCCC
>NW_006973458.1:0-332 GCF_000164805.1 Carlito syrichta | reverse complement strand
TTATATAAACCATAAAATATTAAATATATTACATATTATGATATTATATATGATACTGCACATATATAATATGTAGTAATGTAGTATATTACATATGCTATATTATAATGTATTTATGTTAGCATATATGTAATATACACAGAAATATATAAATATTAAAATATATACATATATGTGTGTATTTATATGCATGTTTATAGTGTGTATATGTATACATCGTGAGAGGGGAAGAGAGAATCAGTTCATTTATGGAGACAAAATAATGACGTTTTGATGTATAAAAACTGTAATAGTATTGGAAGAGAGGAGACTTTATTGATAAGCAGAGAAAT
>NW_006973457.1:10541-14604 GCF_000164805.1 Carlito syrichta | reverse complement strand
CCCAGCTGACTTAACTTGCAGACTTAACTATCTTGCTACCTAGATAATGAACTGACTTAAATAGTTAGCTAACTAGCTAGCTACCTAGCTAACAAGCTGACTTAATTAGTTGGCTGACTTGCTAGCTAACTGACTTATCCAGCTAGCTAACTAGTTAGCTTACTCATTATATAATGTGCTAGCTAGGTGACTTAATCATCTGACTTAACTTGTTCACTAAGGAGCTAGCTAGCTGACACAACCAGCTGACATAACTCATTAGCTAACAAGCTATCTAGCCTACTCAAGCAGCTGAGCCAACCCATTTGCTCACTACCTAGCTAGTTGACTCAACCAGCTAATTTAACCCATTAGTTAACTAGCTAACAACTTGACTCAACCTGCTGATGTAACCCGTTAGCTCACTATCTAGCTAGCTGTCTTAACCAGCTGATGAATTTAAAAAACTGACTTAACTAACTGACTTAAGTAGCTCATTTAACTATTTAGCTAGCTGACTTAACTGGCTAACTGAGAACTAGTTAGCTAGCTGACTTAACTGCCTGAATTAAATAGTTAGAGAATTATTTAACTAGCTGAATAAATAGCTGATTTAATAAATAGGTAACTAGTTAGGTAGCAGACTTAAGTATCTGACTTAAATATTTAGCTCTCTAGTACACTAGCTGACTTAGCTAGCTAGCAAGTTAACTAGCTGACATAGGTATTGACTTAACTAGTTGGATAACAAGATAGCTAGCTGACTTAATGGGTTGGTTAACGAGTTAGCTCACTGTTTTACTCATTGGTAAACGAGTTAACTAGCTGTCTTAACTAGTTGGTTAACGAGTTATCAAGGTGACTTAAATTTTTGGCTGACGAGTAAGCAGGCAACTTAGTGGTTTAACGTGTTGGCTGACTATTCAGCCGACTTGTTAGCTGACTTAGCAATAAGCCGACTAGTCGGCCGACTAATTAGCTGGCTTAACTAGCTGACTAACTACCTGGCTCACTAGTTAGCAAGGTTAACTTGTTGCCTGCTGGTTTCCTGACCAATCTAGTGTGCCGACTAGTTGGCCAACAAGTTAGGTAACCTAACTTGTCGGCCAATTAATTAGCTGAGCTAACTTGTCACTTTACAAGTGGATCGACTAGTCGGCCTATTGGTTAGCTGACTTATCTAGTTGGCTGGCTATTTGGCACTCTGTTTAGCTGACTTTAGTCGGCCACCGAGTGAGCCGACAGATGTGTTGACTTATCTAGTTGGCCTACTAGTGAGCTGACTGGTCAGCTGACTTAACTAGTCAGCCAGTGAGTGAGCTCACTGGTCAGTCGAATATAGTCGCCTGGCGAGTAAGCCAACAATTCAGAAGAATTAACAAGTTGGCCAGCAAATGAGCCGACTTGTGAGCCGACTTAACTAACTGGCCGGCGAGTGAGCTGACGGGTGAGCTGCGTTAACTAGTCAGATGGCAATTGAGCCAACAGGTGAGCTGACTTAATTAGCCAGCTGGCAAGAAAGGTGAATAGTTAGCTGTCCTGTTGGCTTGTGAGCAAGCTGTAAATTAGTTGACCTGTTGGCTGGTGAACGAGCCGAATACTATGCTGATCGGTAGGCAGGTGAGGGAGCTGACTAGTTAGCTTACCTGATGGGAAGCGAGTGAGCCCACTAACTAGCTGACCAGCTAGCTGAATTGATAGCTGACGAAATAGCTAAGTAATATCTGATTTGCTAGCTGACAACTAGTTAGTTGACTAGCAAGCTGGCTATCTAGCTGACATAACTGGCTAGCAAACAAGCTATCTAGCTGTCTAGCCAGCTGACTTAACTAGCCAGCTAACTGGCTAGTTAGCTGGCTAGCTGATTTATCTAACTAGTTGACTAGCTAGCTGACTTATCTAGCTAGCTGGCAAGTTAGCTGACTTAACTAGCTGAGGAGGTAGTTGACTGGCTAGCAGATTAGCCAGCTGACTTAATTAGCTAGCTACCTGGTTGGTTAGATGACTAGCCAGATTGCTTAACTAGCTAGCTACCTGGCTGGCTAGCTAGTTAGGCAGCCGGCTATCTTGAATAACGGTTTGCAAGCTGGCTAGCGCCAGCTTTTTTTTTTAATCACTGAACCTAAGAAAAAGATTTAATTTTCATTTTTTGTCACCACAAAATTGTTAACAGTGTAGAGCTCAATTTTGTGATTAAAACGAAAACAAAGCAACCCATCACTTTCACCTAGGATTAATTTTATATAATGGTAACACCAACTTAAGTGCACAAACAAAAGATGCCAAACTAACTGAAATGAACACCCTTCTTGACTTTTCTCTTAAAAAGCAGAAAAGTAGATTAAATGCTGCCACCTAGTGGCCAGCCAAACAAATCTGGTAGCATACTAGAACAAAGCAAAATGTCATAGGCCCAACAATCTGGTTTCCCTATTACAGGCCACTTACTCCTTGCTTTCTGCAAAACACAGCAACATACCCCAAGCAATCCCTCCTCCAGAGTCCTAGTCCAAATAGTGGAATGTAATAACCCATGTCTGGCTTGTGATAGATACTTCACATGAAACTTTCCTCTGCCTATTTCAAGGTTGGTTTGCCCAGTCCTATGGCCCAAAAGGGATGACAAAGGAGAATACGGCCACATCCAAAATGTCCATTTGTTCAAAGTGTGTACAAGGTAATTTTGATGTCTGTTGCCTCAAATACCTCTTCAATCATCGCAGATACATTTTTCCATTGCAGACTATCAAGACCACATCCAATACTGGGCATGGAGATGTCTGTGACTCCATTCTTCAGACAATGAGACTTCATAGCTTCTAAACTCTTCTGTATGT
Source organism: Carlito syrichta (assembly GCF_000164805.1). Classification (NCBI taxonomy): domain Eukaryota; kingdom Metazoa; phylum Chordata; class Mammalia; order Primates; family Tarsiidae; genus Carlito; species Carlito syrichta. Next base: position 11,788 of record NW_006973457.1, on the reverse strand, counting down.
TTTCATAAGTTGACTTGTGTGAAGCCCTTTTCTTTGTAATCAAGTAATATATATACCGCCCATCTCTCTTCAGAACAGCCACTTCTCCAGATTTTTTTTGTTGATTTAACAGTTCTTGCACCCCTCCAAATTTCTTCTTGAAGAGGACAGCTATCCCAGCACCCATGCAACAATCCTCACTACAGTGGGCTAAAGAGTCTGTTTTAGGGCATGCAAAAAGGTCTCCTTTCACATAAGTGATTCTGCTTCCTTCTGGCTCTTCTTTAAGGCTGCTGGCCATGATATCGAGTCGCTACTTCCAAAATTTAAGTATTTCTTCAGCTGGAAAGAAGTCAGCGGTTTGGATGTCCTTGCCCCGCGGGGAAGAGCTCTGGATCCACCCTGGTAGGTGAGAAGCAGAAAACGAGCCCAAATGCGGAGCCAATCCCGCCACAACCTTTAATTGCACACACCTTAAGATCTAGCGCCAGCTTTAACAGTGAGCTGGCTGGTTAGACAGTCGGATAGCCAGCCAGCTTAACTAGTCAGCCACCATGCTGGTAAGTTGGCTAGCCAGCCAGCTTAACTAGCTGGCCACCTAACTGACCAGCCCTCTAACCAGCCGGCTTAACTTGCCAGACACCTAGGTAGCCAGCCAGCTAACCAGCTGAAATAATTATCTCACTTAACTATATAGCCATCCGGATAGCTAGCTGGCTTAACTTCCTAACCACCTAGCTAACCAACCAGCTAAAAACCTATCTTAACTCACTGATTTACCTAACTAGCCAGCCCTCTAGCCAGCTGACATAATTAGCTAGCTACCTACCTAACCAGGTGACCAGCCAGCTAATTTAACTAGCTGATGTAACCAGCTAGCCAGCTGGCTAGCCAGCTGACTTAACTAGCTATCTACCTAGTTATCAATGGAAAGTCATTGTATTAACTAGCAAACTTAACCAGCTAGCCTGCTGTCTAGCCAGCTGACTCAAGCAGATGACTTAACTCATTAGCCAGCTGGGTAACCAGCTAATTGAACTAGCTGACATCACTAGCTACCCAAGTGGCAAGCCAGCTGATGTAACTTGTTAGCTACATAGGTATTCTTCATGCTTGTCAGCTGACTTTAACTTTCTAGTTACCTAACTATATTGCTAGCTAGCGAACTGACTTAACTAGGTGACCTAACTAGCTAGTTAGCTGGCTATCCAGTTGATTTAACTAGTTAGCTACCCAGCTAGGCAGTTGACTTAACTAGCTGACTTAAC
>NW_006973457.1:6276-9918 GCF_000164805.1 Carlito syrichta | reverse complement strand
ATCTGACTTAACTCATTAGCTAAAAAGCTAGCTAGCTGACTCAACCAGCTTACTTAACTCGTTAGCTAACTAGCTAGGTATCTGACTCATCCAGCTGACTTAACTCTTTAGCTAACTAGCTAACTAGCTAGCTAGCCTACTCAACCATCTGACTCAACCCATTTGCTTACTGGCTAGCTAACTGACTCAACCAACTGACTTAACCCTTCAGTTAATTAGCTAACTACTTGTCTCAACCTGCTGACTTAACCCGTTTTCTAACTAGTTAGCTAGCTGTCTGAAGCAGTTGACTAAACTAGAAAGCTGACTTAACTAGCTGAATTAGGTAGCTGATTTATCTACTTAACTAGCTGATTTAACTGGCTGACTAAACTAGTTAGCTAGCTGATTTAACTACCTGAATTAAATATGTAGCTAACTACTAGCTGACTTAACTAATTAGCTAACTAGCTAGGTAGCAAACTTAAGTAGCTGATTCAATATCTAACTAATTAGTGAGCTAGCTGACATAGCTAGCTGACTTAGCTAGCTAGCTGTTTAGCTAGTAGATTTAGTTAGCTGACTTAACTAGTTGGCTAATTAGATAGCGAGCTGATTTAATGAGATGGTTAATGAGTTAGCTAACTGTTTTAACTAGTTGGTAAACACGTAAATTAGCTGGCTTAACTAGTTGTTTGATGAGCTAATTACGTGACATAATTGTTGGCTGACTAGTCGGATGACAAGTTAGCTGGTTTAACGCATTGGCTGACTACTCGACCGACTTGTTAGCTGGCTTAACAAGGTGGCCGTATAGTCGGCCGACTAGTTAACTGTGTCAAATAGTTGACTGACGAGTTGGACCACTGGTTAGCTTGGTTTACTAATTGACAGGCTGGTTTTCTGAACTAAGTAGATGGCAAACAAGTTGACAAACTAGATACCTGCCCTAACTAGTCGAATGACTAGTGAGCTGAGCTAACTTATCAGTTGACAATTTGGCCTGCTAGTCGGCCAATTGGTTAGCTGACTCAACTAGTTGGTCGGCTAGTAAGCTGACCTGTTAGCTGACTTAACTAGTTGGCCTATGAGTGAGCAAAGTGAGCTGAATTAACTAGTCGGCCTGTAAGTGAGCCAATTTGTCAGCTGACTTAACTAGTAGGCCAGTGAGTGAGCCAACAAGTCAGCTGACTTACTTAGTTGGCCAGTGAGTGAGCCGACTGGTCAGTGGACGTAACTTTTCGGCCAGCATGGGAGCTCACTGGTCAGCTGAATTTAGTCAGCTGGTGAGTGAGCCAACAGAAGATTTAACCAGTTGACTGGCAATTGAGCCGACTGGTGAGTCTACTTAACTAGTTGGCAGTACAGTAAGCTGGCCAGTGAGCTGCCTTAACTAGTCAACTGGCGAGCCAGCTGTCCCGTGATCTGACTTAATTAGCCATCTGGCGAGGAAGCTGATTAGTTAGCTGACTTGTCCTGCGAGTGAGCAGACAAGTTAGTTGACCTTTTCTCTGGTGAGTGAGCTGTATAGTTTGCTGACCGGTTGGCAGGCGAGCGAGTTGACTAATTAACTGACCTGATGGAAAGCAAGTGAGCCCACTAGTTAGTTGACCAGATAGCTGAGATGCTAGCAAACTAGTTAGCTAAGTAACTAGCTGATTTGAGACCTGACTTGACTAGCTACCTGACTAGATAGCTGGCTATCTAACAGACATAACTAGCTAGCAAACAAGCTAAATATCTAACTTGCTGACTTAACTTGCTATTTACCTAGTCAGATGGTTAACCAGCTGACGAAACTAGGTGACTTAACTAACTAGCCTTCTATCTAGCCAGCTGACTAAATTAGCAAGCTACCGAGCTAGCCATCTGTCTAGTCAACTGACTTAACTAGGTGACTTAACTAGATAGCTAGCAGGCTGACTCAACTGCCTGGGTACCTAACTAGCCAGCTGGATAGCCAACTGATTTCACTATCTAGATAGCTACATATCCCACTGCCTTGCCAGCTGATTTATCTACCTAGGTAACTAGATAAGCAGCTGGCTACTGAGCTTACTTAACTAGGTTACATAACTAGCTATCTAACTGGCTAACCAACTGACTTAACTAGGTAGCAACCCAGCTAGGCAACTGGCCATCCAGCTGACAACTCGCTGTCTTAATTAGCTAGCAAGCTGACTTAACTAGCTAGCTATCTGGCTACTGGCAAACTGACTTAACTATCTAGCTGACTAGCTAGCTGTCTAGCTAGCTGACTTAAATAGCTAGCTGAATAGCAACCTGAGTAGCTAACTGACATAATTAGCTAGCTGGGGAGTTAGCTGACATGCAAGCTGACTTAACTAGCTAGCTGACTAGCTAGCTGACATATCTAAGTGACAAGTTTGTTGGCTGTCTAGCTGGCTAGTCAGCTGGCTAACTAGTTATGTCAGATAGTTGAGTTAGCTGGCTAGCCAGTTGGCTCGTTGTATAAGTCAGCTAGTTAATTCAAGTGGCAAGTCAATTGGAGAGCTAGGTATCTCCCTATTTAAATCAGCTGGCTAGCCAGTTGGCTAGCTGGTTAAGTCAGCTATTTAAGTCAGCTGGAAAGAAATCTGGCAAGGTAGGTAGCTAGCTAATTAAGTCAGTTGGTTAGCCAGATAGCTAGCTGATTAAGTCAGCGAGTTATGTAGCCAGCTAGCAAGGTGGTTAGCAAGTTGACTTAACTAGCTAGCTACTGACATATACAGCTGGCTTTCCTGCTGAATTAACTATTTAGCTACCTAGTTAACAAGCTGGTTAGTGGGCTGACATAACTAGGTGACTTAACTAGCTAGCCAGCTGGCCTAACTAGATAGCTACAAGCTAGCCAGCTGGGAAGTCAGATGAATTAACTAGCTGACATATAACTAGCCAGATGGCTAACCAGCTGAAATAACTAGCTTGGTATCTAGTTATCCTGCTGGTGAGCCAGCTGACTTAACTATGTGACTTAACCAGCTAGCCAGCTGACACAACTAGCAGACTTAACTAGTTAGCCATCTGGTAACTTAACTAACTCTCTACCTAGCTAGCTAGCAATCTAGCCAGCAGACTTAAGTAGATGACTTAATTAGCTAGTCAGCTGGCTAGCCAACTGACTTAGCAAGCTCACTACCTAGCTAGACAGCTGACTAGTCAGCTGACTTAACTAGCTGACTTAAATAGCTGGCCTTCTTGCAAGAAAACTGAATTAACTAGCTTGTTATATAGCTAACCAGCTGGCTAGACAGATGACTTAACTAGGTGACTAAACTAGCTAGCCAGCTGATTAGCCAGCTTACTTAAGTAATAAGCTACCTAGCTAGCCAGCTGCATATCTAACTGACTTAACTAGGTGGCTTTACTACCTAACCGGCAGGCTAGAAAGCTGTCTTAACTATCTAGCTACTAAGCTAGCCAGCTGTCTAGTCAGCTGACTTAACTTGGTGACTTAAGTAGTTAGCCAGCTGGCTAGCAGGCTGACCTAACTGCCTATCTACATAGCTAACCAGAAGGATAGACAGTTGAGTTAACTAGGTAACTACTTATTTAGCCCACTGGCTTGTCAGCTGACTTAACTACGTAGATACCTACCCAACCGTGTGGTGAGCTGACTTAACTATGTTACTTAACTAGATGGTTAACTGGCTAGCCAGCTGA
>NW_006973457.1:3806-5077 GCF_000164805.1 Carlito syrichta | reverse complement strand
GGCAACTCAACCCGTTTGCTAACTAGCTAGGTAGCTGACTCAACCAGTTGACTTAACCTGTTAGTTACTAGCTAACTACCTGACTCAGTCTGCTGATATAACCCATTAGCTAGCTAGCTAACTGTCTTAACCAGTTGACTTAATTAGAAAGCTGACTTAACTAGCTGTATTAGGTAGTTGAATTAACTACTTAGGTAGCTGCCTTAACTGGCCGACTTAATTAGTTAGCTAGTTGACGTAACTACCTGAATTAAATAGTTAGCTAACATTTAACTAGACGAATAACTAGCTGACTTAACTAATTAGCTAACTACCTAGTTAACAGAGTTAAGTACCTGACTTAAATAGTTAGCTAGGTAGTGAGCTAGCTGACTTAGCTAGCTAGCTGGTTAGCTAGCTGACTTAGCTAGCTGCCTTAACTAGTTGGCTAACGAGATAGCTAGGTGACTTAATGAGTTGGTTAACGAGTTTTCAACCTCTTTTAACTAGTTGGTAAACGATTTAATGAGGTGACTTAGCCAGCTGTTTAACGAGTTAACTTTTTGACTGACGAGTTGGTCCACTAGTCAGCACTGTTAACTGTTTGGATGGATGGTGTGCTGAACTAATTAGTCGGCCCATTAGTAGGCCGACTAATTAGCTGACCTAACTTGTTGGTGACTAGTTAGCTGAACTAAAATGTCGGCTCACAATTTAGGGGACTATTCAGCCTATTGGTTAGCTAACTTTACTAGTTGGTCGGCTAGGTGGCCAACCAGTTAGCTGACTTAACTAGTCAGCCAGCGAGTGAAGTGAGAGGTGAGCTGACTTCACTAATTGTCCAGCGAGTGAGCCGACAGGTCAGCTGTCTTAACTAGTCAGCCAGTGAGTGAGCTGACTGGTCAGCTGACTTAACTACCCGGCCGGTGAGTGAACTGACTTGTCAACTGATTTTAGTTGGCTGGCGAGTAATCTGACTGGTTTGAGGACTTAATCAGTAGGCAGGCAAATGAACCGACCTGTGAGTCAACTTAACTAGTCGGCTGGTGAGTAAAGCTGTGGGCGAACTGCCTTAACTAGTCAGGTGGCGAATCAGCTGACTGGGTAGCTGACTTAAATAGTTGGCTGGCGAGCAAACCGACTAGCTAGCTTACCAGTTGGCCTGTAAGCAAGCCAACAAGTTAGTTGACCTGTTGCATGGCGAGTGAGCCGACTAGTTTCTGACCAGTTGACTGGCGAGAGAGCTGACTAGTAAGCTGACCTGATGGAAAGTGAGCGAGCCCACTAGTTAG
>NW_006973457.1:1390-3151 GCF_000164805.1 Carlito syrichta | reverse complement strand
CCCAGCAGACTCAACTAGCTGACTTAACTTGTTAGCCAGCTGTCTTGCCAGCAGTCATAACTAGCTGACAACACTAGCTAGCCTGGTGGCTAGCCAGCTGACTTAACTAGCTAACTACATATGTAGGAAGCTGGGAAGCCAGCAGAATTAACTAGCTGACTTGAATTGCTAGTCAGCTGGCTAGCCATCTGACTTAACTAGTTCACTACCTAGCTAGCTATCTGGCAAGCCAGCTAACTTAACTAGCTGACTTAACTAGTTAGCCAGCTGGCTAGGCAGCTGACATAACTAGCAGATATTACTCGCTAGACAGGTGGTTAGCAAGCTGACTGAACTAGCTAGATACCTACATATCCCGCTGGCTTGCCAGCTGATTGACTACCTAGCTTGCTAGCTAACCACCAGGGTAGAGAGCTGAGTTAACTGGTTGACTTATCTAGCTAGCCAGCTGGCAAGCCAGCTGACTTAACTTGCTAGCTACTCAACCTAGGCAGGTGGATAGCCAGCTGACTTAACCAGTTGACTTAACTAGCTAGCCAGTTGATGTAACTAGTAGACTTAACTAGCTAGCTACCTAGCAAACCAACTGACTTTACTAGTTGAAAAAACTAGCTAGCATCCTAATACCTATCTAGCAAGCAAGCTGACTTAACTAGCTGACATAACTGGCTGGCTACCTAGCTAGTCAGTTGACTATAGTAGTTGAAATAAATAGCCAGACAGCTGTCTTGCCATCTGAATTAACTAGTTTTTAACTAGCTATCGATCTGGCTAGCCAACTGACAATGAGTTGACTTATCTACCTAGCCTGCTGGTTAGCCAGGTGACGTAACTAGTTGATTAACATGCTAGGCTGCTGGCCAGCCAGGTGACTAAACTAGCTGGCATTACTAGTTATCCAGCTGGCTAGCCAGCTGCCTCAACTACCTCTCTAACTCTCTAGACATCTGGATAGCCAGCTTTCTGAAGTAGCTGACTTTATTGGTTAACCAGACAACTAACCAACTGACTTAACTAGGTCCCTATCTAGCTAGCCAGCTGGCTAGCCAGCTGACGTAACTACCTGTTTTAACTGGCTGGCCTGCTTTCTAGCCAGTTGTATTAACAACCTTGCTGCATAGCTAGCCAGCTGGTTATCCAGGTGAATTAACTAGGTGACTTATCTTGTTAGCAAGCTGTCTAGTGAGCTGACATTACTGGCAAGCTACCTACCTAGCCAGCTGTCTAGTCAACTGACATAACGAGCTGAATTAACTCTATAGCCAGCTGACTACACAGCTGAATTATTTCCCTAGCTACCTAGCTAGCCAGCAGGCTAGCCAGCTGACAACTAACTGACTTAACGAAGTAGCTCACTGGCAAACCAGCAGACTTAACTAGCTAACTACCTAGCTAGACAGATGAATAGCCAGCAGACTTATCTAACTGACATATCTAGACAACTGATGGCTAGCCAGTTGACTTAATGAGCTACATACCTAAATAGCCTGCTGGCTTGCCATCTGACTTGACTACCTAACCACCTAGCTAACCTGTTGTCCAGAGTGCTGACTTAAATATGTGACTTCACTAGCTAGCTAGCTGGCTAGCCAGCTGAATTAACTAGCTAGTTACCCTGTTAGGCAGGTGGAAATCCAGCTGACATAACTACCTGACTTAACTAACTAGCAAGCTGACTTAACTAGCTGACTTAACGAGCTAGCTACTTAGTTAGCCACCTGACTTAACTAGCTTTTTTTAACTAGCTAGCTACCTAGTTAG
>NW_006973457.1:0-933 GCF_000164805.1 Carlito syrichta | reverse complement strand
AGCTAACCTGCTGTCCAGTGTGCTGACTTATCTAGGTTACTTAACTAGATAACCAGCTGACTAAGCAGCTACCTTAACTAGCCAGTTACACTGCTAGGCAGCTGGCTAGCCACCTGACTTAATGATCGGACTTAACTAGCTAGTCAGCTGCCTTATCTAGCTGACTTAACTAGCTAGCTACCTACCTACCCAGCTGACTTAACTAGATGATTTAACTATCTAGCTCTCTAGCTGGAAAGCTGGCTGGCCAGATGACTTAACCTGCTAGCCAGATTCCTGGCCAGCTGACTTAACTAGCTAGCCAGCTTGCTGGCCAGCTGTATTAACTAGCTGTCTTAACAACCTAGCAAACTGGCTAGCCAGTTGACTTAGCTAACTAGCTACCTAGCTAGCCAGCTGGGAAGCCAACTGAATTAACTAGCTTACTTAACTCGTTATCCCTCTTGCTCGCCAGCTGACTTAACTAGCTTGCTACCTAGCTAGTCTGCTGTCTAGCAGCTTACTTATCTAGTTGACTTAACCATCTAGCCAGCTCGCCAGCCAGCTGACTATACTAGATGACTTAACTAGTGAGCCAGCTGGCTGGCCAGCTGACTTAACTAGCTCTCTACCTAGCTAGCTAACTGGCTAGCCAGCTGAATTAACTAGCTGACTTATTTAGCTAGCCAGCTGGCTTGCCAACTAATTAACTATCTCACTACATTGCTAATCTGCTGTAAAGGCACCTGACATAACTACCTAACTTGCAAAATTGCCGTGATTGTTAGTCACCTGAATTAACTAGCTTGCTATATAGCTAGCCAGCTGGCTAGCAAATTGACTTAACTAGGTGACTTATCTATCTAGACAGGGGGCTAGGTAGCTGACTTAACTATCTAGATACCTAACTATCCAGCTGTCAAGCCAACTGACTTAACTAGGTGACATAACTAG
>NW_006973456.1:0-351 GCF_000164805.1 Carlito syrichta | reverse complement strand
TGCCTCAGTGACTAGCCTCCTCTGCAATCAGTTTCCAAGTGCCTGACCATCCTTCTATTGGGTGTTTCAGTGACTGGTCCTTCTCTGAGATGGGTGCATCAGTGACTACTCCTACTCTGTGATCAGTTCCTCAGCGACGGGTTTTTCTCTGTCACTGTTGCCAGAGTGACTTACCTACCTCCTAATGGATGCATAGGTGACTGAACCTCCTCTGGGATGTGTGACACAATGACAAACCCTCCTTTGTGATGGATACCCCAGTGAGTATCACTTCTTTGTATTGAGTGCCATATTGATAAGCCAGATTCTGTTTGGATGACATTAATTGGAGGGCCACCGTGACTAGCCATC
>NW_006973455.1:0-804 GCF_000164805.1 Carlito syrichta | reverse complement strand
GGTGCCTGGCCTGGACTTACACGTTTTCTAGGCATGTGCAATGAAAAGGAATGACCCAGGACGGGGGCCACAGCATCCCGTGTAACCAGGACCACCATCGCCACCATGCATGATTCGTGTTTGTGTTGAAGGGAGTGATGAGGTTTCGCTACTTGGCCCAAGCTGGTCTCAAACTTCCGGGTGCCAGTGATCCCATACCTCAGCCGCCCAAGTCACAGACAGATTGCCTGCCGATCCACCATCTTTTGGGAACTCTAGACCGATGGCTGGGGCTTCCTTCCCAAATGATCTCTGTGTGTTCATGATGATTCCAACTCCATACAAATATGGATGCTCTTTTTTTTCCCCCTTTTTTCCTTTTTCTCTCTGAGTTGGAGTCTCACTCCGATGCCCAGGCTGGAGAGCGATGGCTCACTCCGGGCCACAGCAGCCTTGGCCCAATGGGTTCCATTGAGCCTTTTCCTGGCATTTCAAGGTGCCAGAATGAAATGTGTGCACCACCACACCCAGATCATTTGGGATGGAGGGTAAAGACAAGTTCTCACCGAGGTGCCTGGGTGGATCTCAGCCTGTGGGCTTGGGCTGGTCACTGGCCTTGGCCTCCAAAAGTGCTGGGATAACAGGCTGAGTCCCCAAGCTTGGCCTTGATACTTCATCAAAAATGAACCAGAATTAGTGGTGCAGCTGCCCACACCTGAAATCCCAGTGCTCTAGGAAGCAGAGGAAGGAGGATGGCTGGAGCCCAGGTACCCAAGGCCAGCCCAGGCCATGAAAGGTGATCCCATGTCTGCACCCATCCAAACA
>NW_006973454.1:0-358 GCF_000164805.1 Carlito syrichta | reverse complement strand
ACCTAGCTACCTAGCTAGCAAGCTGGCTAGCCAGCTGATTTAAATAGGTGACTTCACTTGTTAGCCAGCTGGCAAGCCAGCTGACATAATTGCCTACCTACCTAGCTAGCCAGCAGTCTAGTCAGATGACAGAACTACCTGAATTAACTAAATAGCCAGCTGGCTACCCAGTAGGCTTAACTAGCTAGGTACCTAGCTAGACAACAGCATAGCCAGCTGAGTTAACTAACTGACATAACTAGATTCTTAATAGCTAGCCAGATGAATTAAGTAGTTAACAATCTATATAGCCTGCTGACTTGTCAGCTGACTTAACTACATAACTGCCTACCAAACCTGCCTGACAGTGATCGGACTT
>NW_006973453.1:0-358 GCF_000164805.1 Carlito syrichta | reverse complement strand
TTAGAAATTGATTTCTATGGGGAAGACAAAGCTGATCATGAGATGTCATTCAACTTCACTCAAACATCACTAGCTCTCAGCATGAGTGAATGTGTCTGCAGGGCCAGACTCTGTCCTGGTGAAAGAAGCAGCTCTTCCTGCCTCAAAGAACTCATGGTGAACTGGAGACACAGGCATAAATGGGGCCAGGCAGTCATTGAGGGTGCCATTGGCTGTGGGCATCCAGAGTAGGCGCCTCATGGTCTTAGCCTGGGTTCCCTCTTCAACCTCTGAAATCAAGGTCTGGGCCAAGAACTTAGCAGCAGGTGGATTATTTGGGGAAGTGAATCCAGGGAGGAGAGCAAGGGATCGGGAGAAT
>NW_006973452.1:0-359 GCF_000164805.1 Carlito syrichta | reverse complement strand
CCTGGGGAATTGGAATCCAAAATTTTGGGTTCCGTGTACAAGACACCCTAACAAATTGTGGAACTAGAAGGCCAGATTCCTGATTAAACCTTATCAAGTGACCCTGTAGACTTCTGTGAATGAGAACTCCAAGAATCCGGATTCCCTTTTTGTTCTCAGCAAGATGCCCTCATTTTCCCTGTCGATGTGGATTCCAAAACTCTGTATACAAAAAGAAAGATGCTGACAAGTTTCCGAGAATCGGGGAATCCATGATTCCTTGTTGCCTTTAAAAATACTTACTAAACATTTGGCAACTACAAAACCCTCAGCCCTTCTCAAAATAAAAGGACAAACGGAAGTTTGAGAAATACAAGTTT
>NW_006973451.1:0-359 GCF_000164805.1 Carlito syrichta | reverse complement strand
ATCCACCGTATTTCGGAACGTTAGGCCCAAGGCTGGGACCTCCTTCCCAAATGATCTCTGTCTTTCAAGATGTTCCCAACTCCATACATAAATGGATGCTCTTCTTTATTTTCTTTTACATTTTTCTTTGAGTCAGAGCCTCACTCTATCACCCAGGCTAGAGGGGGTGTGTGGCTTGCTCCTGGCCACCACAGCTTCAGTACTCCAGGCTCTGGCAAAACTTTCTCAGCCTTCCAAGGAGCTGGAATGACAGACCCATGCCACCATTACTGGTTCGTTTGGGATGGAGGGTGGAGAGTAGGTCTTTTCGAGGTGCCCAGGCAGGATTCAGGGTATGGGCTCAGGCCAGTTGCTGGTCT
>NW_006973450.1:0-541 GCF_000164805.1 Carlito syrichta | reverse complement strand
GGAATTGGAATGGAATGGTGTGGAATGAAATGGAATGGCGTGGAATACAGTAGAATGGAGAGAAATGGAGTGAAATGGAGAGGATTGAAATTTAATGAAATGGAATGGAGTGGAATAGAGATTAATGGAATGGAATGGATAGGAATGCAATAAAATGGAATGGAATGGCATGGAATTTAATGAAAGGGAATTTGAAGGAATGGAGAGGAATGAATGAAGAGGAATGGAATGGAGAGGGTTTTAATGGAGAGGAAAGGAATGAAGAGGAATTGAAAGGAATGGAGAGGACTGAAATTGAGAGGAATGGAGAGGAACGGAAAGGAGAGGAATGGAATGGAATAGAGAAGAATGGAATGGAATAGAGAGGAATGGAATAGAATGGAGAGGAATGGAGTGAAGAGGAAAGTAATGGAAACTACTGGAATGCAGTGGAATATAGATGAATAGATTACACTTGAATGGCATGGAATGGAATGGAATGGAGAAATGGAATGGAGTGTAATGAATTGGAATGGAGTTGAATGGAGAGGAATGGAATGGA
>NW_006973449.1:0-1038 GCF_000164805.1 Carlito syrichta | reverse complement strand
GTTTCTTTGTTCTTCAGCTGATAGCAACTGGAACTCTAACTTTGGAGTTAAAGTTATACATACACACGTGTGTGGCTATAGAGAGTACACACACACACACACACACACACACACGGTGCCAAAAAATGCATACATATTTTAAGTATGATGTTTGCTCAAAAGATGGTATTAATTGGCCACTGCTTTGCTAAACTCAGGTTGGGCCACATGGCTCTTTGAGCTGTGCCTGTCATGTGTCCTAAGCTTTGGCCCCCTCCTCACCTTGGGTAGGCTAATCACCTCTCTCTCTCTCCAACTTACTTTCTAAATAAACTATATTTTCCAATCTAAAAAAAGATGGCATTATTGAAATGAATACTAGCATCACCATGCGACAGGTAGGACAGTCAAAGAAAATGGCAGAAGCACGGTTGAACAAATGTCATACTACACGTTGCTACTGTCATTCAATTTAACTTCAAAAGTAATACATAGATAACATCTTTTAAAATGTGTATACTTTATATAGGCATATAAAGAGCAAGAGAGAGAGAGAGTAAGAGAGAGAGAGAGAGAGAGAGAGAGAGAGAGGGTTTCTCTCTGCCACCCAGGCTAGAGTGTAGTGACACAATCATAGCTCTCTGCAGCCTTGAATTCCTGGACTCAAGCAATCTTCCTGCCTCAGCCTCTTAAGTAGCATATTTCTTGAATGAATAAATATGTGTATGGAAGTGATAAGGTCACAGAAGGCGTTTTCAACACAGTATAAGTTACTTTGATGTTGTCCCAGGGCAGTCTTTGCCAATTTTAACGTAGGAGCCACATTTCTATCAGTCCAGATCAAGCAAAAAACAGTTCACAATGGTGAATGAGATAGGTGATGGAATCTGTGTGATTTTCCAGGGGGGCAGTTGCCTGTCCCCTTTAGATTTGCTATGGGGTCAGGACTCTTAAAAGCCTACCCAAATTGTGTTCCAAGTATTCTGAGAAAGAAAATCTGGTTGAGGAGACAAAGATGAGGAAACAAGGATAGAAGGAGTCTGAAGTGAGGACCAGGGA
>NW_006973448.1:0-385 GCF_000164805.1 Carlito syrichta | reverse complement strand
ATAAACTCATTTTGAAACATTAGGTCTTTCATCCATGTTGTAGGTGTATTTTTCTAGTATACCTTAATTATTTGACGGAGTTATATCAGTTTTTATTCTCCTTTTTAAACAAATTTTTTATGAAGAATTCTGTAACGATTTTTTTGTTGTTATTTATACTTAAGTGAAATGTTTTTTCTGTACCTTTAGAAAAAAACAGTGGACTAGAATAGCTGCTTCGTAGATTTCCCACCTGTGCTACTCATCTCAGGTTTTTTTTTTTTAACTTTGTTTTTTCTTTGCTCTTAAAGTCCCTATCCTGCTTTCTGTAGGTTATCATTCCAGAGGTTTCTCCTTAGGACTAAGCTTTGTAACATACGGGTTGATTTGTCTGTCACTTTTGAGT
>NW_006973447.1:0-682 GCF_000164805.1 Carlito syrichta | reverse complement strand
TCTTCCTCTTCCTCTTCCTCTTCCTCCTCCTCCTCCTCCTCCTCCTCCTCCTCTTCCTCCTCTTCCTCCTCTTCCTCCTCTTCTCCTTCTTCTTCTTCTTCTTCATCTCAGTCTGTCACCCAGGCTGGAGTGCAATCTCAGTCTGTCACCCAGGCTGGAGTGCAGTGTCACGCTGCTCACGGCCACCACAGCCTCGCCCTGCTGGGCTCAGGTAATCCTCCGCCTCAGCCTTCCAAGTAGCTGGAACTACAGGCACGCGCCACTGTGCCCGACTAATTTTTTGATTTGTTGTAGAGATGAGGTGTCACCAGGCTGCCCGGGCTGATCTCGACCCGTGGGCTCAGGCAATCCTCTCACCTCAGTCTCCCAAACTGCTGGGGCTATAGGAGTGAGCCACCATGCCCGGCCGATCATATTTCTTTATCCAGTTTGCCACGCTGAGCTTTCTAAGTGGCGTTTTCAGTCCATTTCTGTTTACGTTAACTATTGATATATGGGGGCTTGGTCCTGTCCTATGGTTGTTAAGAAGCTGCTTTGTGTTCTGGACTTTGTGGTTGATCTGTATGGTTTGTAATTGCTGTGCTGACCTATGCTTTTGTGATGGGTGGTACCATTCTTTTGTTTCTGTGTTTAGAAGTTCCTGAAGCACCTTCTGAAGGGCTTGTCTGGAGGTGGCATAGTC
>NW_006973446.1:0-498 GCF_000164805.1 Carlito syrichta | reverse complement strand
AGCTAGCTAGTTAAGCAGCTAGTTAAGTCAGCTGGTTATCTAGGTATCTAGGTACTTAAATCAGTTAGTTAAGTCAGTTAGCTAGCCAGCTACCTCACTGGGTGCCTAACTAGTTAAATCATCTGGCTAGCCAGCTGGCTAGCTTAAGTCATGTAGTTAAGTCAGCTCACTGGCCAGCATGTTAGCAAGGTAGTTGGGTAGTTAAATGCGTTGGCAAGCCAGAGGGATATGTAGGAAGGTAGCTCATTAAGTGTGTTGGCTAGCCACCAGGTTATCTAGTTATGTCAACTAGTTAAGTCATCTGGCTATCAAGCTGTCTAGCTAGGTAGGTAGCTAGTTAAGTTTGCTGGCCAGCCAACAGGCTACTTCGTTTAGTCAGCTAGTTAAGTTAGCTGGATAGGCTGCTGGTTAGCTAGGTAGCTAGGAAATTAAGTCAGCTGGCTATCCAGCTGGACAGCTGGTAAAGTCAGCTAGTTTAGTCAGCTGGCCAACCAGCTG
>NW_006973445.1:2198-2656 GCF_000164805.1 Carlito syrichta | reverse complement strand
CTATCCAGCTGTCTAGCTAGGTAGAGAGCTAGTTAAGTTTGATGACTAGCCATCTGACTACTTCATTAAGCCAGCTAGCTAAGTCAACTGGTTAGGCTGCTGGCTAGCTAAATTTCTAGGCAATTAATCAGCTGTCTCCCCAGCTGGCCAGCTAGTTAAGCCAGCTAGTTTACTCAGCTGGCTAAATAGTTGTGTAGTTAGTTAAGTCAGCACATTAACTCAGTGGTCAATACAGTTGGCTGGCTAATTAAAAAACTAGTTAAGTAAGATGGGCTGTAACCTGGCTCGCTAGATATTTCAGCTACTTAAGTTAGCTGGCTATAGGAAGCTATCTAATTAAGTCAGCTAGATATGTCAGGGAGTTAACTAGTTAAGTCAGCCAGTTAAGTCAACTAGCTATATAATAACCAGCTAGCTAGTTAGCTAGTTAAATCAGCTATGTATTTCAGCTGGCTAAG
>NW_006973445.1:0-549 GCF_000164805.1 Carlito syrichta | reverse complement strand
CCCACTAGTTAATTCAGCTCACCTGTCTGGTAATTCACAGGCCGACTAGTTAAGTCTTCTACCCAGTCGGCTCCCTCATCAGCCAACTAAATTCAACTGACCAGTCAGCTCACTCACCAGCAGATTAGTTAAGTCAGCTAGCCAGTCATCTCACTCGTTGGCCGACTAGTTAAGGCAGCTTAACAGTCGGCTCTCTCACTGACCAACTACTTAAGTCAGCTCACCTATTGTCTCACATGCTGGCTGACTAGTTAAGTCTGGTAACTGGTCCGCCATCTAGCCATCCAAGTAAAGTGAGTTAAACAATAATCCGCCTAGTCGACCAACTTGTCAGTCGACAAGATAGCACAGCTAACTAGTCAGCTGACTAGTTAGATCAGCTAACTTGTCGGCCAAATAGTCGGCCAATTAGTTAGGTCAGAAAACGAGCTAGCAACTAGTTAACATTGCTAACTAGTGGGCAACTCGTCAATCATCTTGTTAAGCAAGCTAAATAGTCGGCCAACTAGTCGGCCGAATTGTTAAGCCAGTTAACAAGTCGGCCCAGTA
>NW_006973444.1:0-985 GCF_000164805.1 Carlito syrichta | reverse complement strand
TTGGTTTCCAAGAAGAAGCTTTTAACTGTGTGAAAGGTCAGAGTACATACTTGAGCTTAATTACTGCCAGTTTATTATTTTAGCCCCTTTTACAGTATAACCAGGACTATGGGCAGCATTTTTTTTTTTTGAGTTGGAGTCCCACTCTGTTGCCCAGGCTGGAGTGTAGTGACACGCTCATGGCCACTGCAGCCTCAGATCTACTGGGTTCAGGCAATCCATCAGCCTCATCCTTACAGTAGCTGGAACTACAAACGCATGCCACCATGCCTGGCTAATCTTCTGATTTATCGTAGAGACGCGGTCTTGCTGTGTTGCTCAGGCTGGTCTTGAACTCCTGAGTTCAGGCAATCCTCTCGCCTCTGCTTCCCAAAGTGCTGGGATTACAGATGTGAGCCACTGCACCTGGCCAGAAAAGTGATCTTTAAAATATTCATACGTTGACCTACAAATTTCATTTTAGGTTAAGAAAATAATCCCACCTGGGGACAGTGTGTGTGTGTGTGTGTGTGTGTGTGTGTGTGTGTGTGTGTGTGTATGCATGCGCATGCAGAGATGGTCTTGCTATGTTGTCCAGGCTGGTCTTGAACTCCTGGCTTCAAGCAATCCCTCCACCTCGGCCTCCCAAAGTGCTGGAGTTATGGGCAAGAGTCATTGTACCCAATCAGGAATAAAAATTTAGATATGAAAATGTTCCTATAGTAAGGGTGTATTGAGGAATGGCTGTCGGAGAAGTCAAAGTGAGCCCCAGATATCAGGGTGAGCACAATTTTTAGAGCTAAGAAGTTCTAAGCACTTTGATGACTGCAACCTGCATTTTCTGGGACCACTAAGTCAGAAGTGTACAAGAGAGCCCAAAGGTTGGGGGACCAGTTAGGAGGCTGCTGTGGTCTTCAGGGAAAGGGAAGGATGATCTGAAAGGTGGTAGCAGAGCCAGGGGCTCCTGACGGCTTAGTGGATGATTATTTAGTCAATGACTGTTTCT
>NW_006973443.1:0-602 GCF_000164805.1 Carlito syrichta | reverse complement strand
TTTGTGTGAGACAGAATGAAGGCCTTGTTAATTACAGATACGAAGAGAGCATGTGTATGTTACAGAGGGGTGAATAGAAACATGCCATCAGTTCTGATTAAAATGGTCTAGAAAACTTTGCTATGGAGTTACCTTGACTGTTGAGACCAAAATGAGAAAGATTATTTCAGCTCGTAAAAGAGAGGTTGAAAGGACACACGTGAGCCAGGGAACAGGATAAACAAACATCAAAGCTATAAAAGTGTATGATGTTTTCTGAAAATAATGAACTAGAATTGTAGGAAGATCTGTTTTTTTTATTATGAACTGTGGGCATTTAGTGGAAGATGGCTTCCGATTATATTTATACATTTATACAAATGACACTTCCAATTATAAATATATATTTTATTATGAGTTGTTGCATCAGCTTTCCAGGCAACACCGCCCACAAGAGGACCAGGTGATTCCACTGACACAGTTTTCTCCCCGCAGTCATTAGCTAACCATTAAGAGCGTGTATTAAGCACCTGCTTCTTGCCCCACACCATTCTAGGCACTGATGAGAGTTTACATTTTAGAAAAAGGAGATTTTAAATAAATTAAAAATATGTTTAAAAAAA
>NW_006973442.1:0-4452 GCF_000164805.1 Carlito syrichta | reverse complement strand
CATACATGCCCTTGCCCTCCACCAAAACTTGCATGCATGCCCTCAGTCTCAGTCAACACAAGCTGTTGTACTCTCATTCACTGACACTCACACACGTCTTCAGCCTCAGCCTACACCAGCGTGTGTGCCATCAGCCTATGGTGACATGCACAGGGATGCTCTTGGCCTCTGCTGACAGCTACATGGCCGGCCGCCCTCAGCCTTTGCCAACTACTGTGTGTGTGCCCTTGCCCTCCACTGATACCTGCACATGAGCCCACAGTCTCTGCTGACACCTGCGTGCATGCTTTTGGCATCGGCTGACATCAGCACACGCACACTTGAACTCTGCTGGCACTCATGTGTGCGCCATGGGTTTCAGACGAAACTCATGCATGCCCTTGTCTTTTGCCGCCTTTCCTGTGAGTGCCCTTGGCCTCGACCAACAAACATGTGCACTACCTGGACCACCACCCACACCCACATGCACATCTTAGGCCTCAGCTAGCACCTGTACATGTGCCCTCACCTCCACTGGCACTTACGTGGCCTCTGCCGACACTCACACACATGCCCTCAGCCTTGGAAGACACCCATGCACGCTCCCACAGCCTTCGCCAGCACTTAAGCATGTTTTCTTGGCTTCAGATGACCCCAGTGTTTGTGCCCTTAGCCACCGTGTGTGTGACCTAGGCCTCAGGAAATATCTGCTTGCTCGCCCTTGTCCTCCACCTACAGACATGAGTGCACCATCAGCCCTCACCAGCACTCATGTGCATTTCCTCAGCCTCTGCCAAAATTCATGCATATGCCCTTAGACTTGGAAGATGCCACCACACATGCCCTCCACCTCAGACTACACGTGTTTGTGTGACCCTGTCCTCTGCCAAACCTCATGCGTGTGCCCTTGGCCTCAGCTGGCCAAGCATCCTTGTTCTCTGCCAACACCTCTGCGTGCAACCTTGCCCTCTACTGACCAGTGTGCACACAGCATTGGCCTCCACTGACGTGTGTGTGCATGCCATTTGTCTCCGTCAACACCCACATGTGCACCCTTGGCCTCTACAAACACTTGCACATTTGCCCTTGTCCTCAGATGACACCCACACATGTGCCTCTGTTGTCAGGTGATACCCATGTATGCACACTCCTACAGTCTCTGTTGATACTCATGTATTCAACCTTGGTCTCAGACAATACCCAGACAGACTCCCTCAGCCTCCATTTCACTCACATGTGTGCCATCGGCTGACATCGTCATGTGTGCTGTTGGCCTCTGTTGATACCAGTGCAGGCAACCTTGGTCTCAGCATATACTCACACATGCATCCTAGGGCTCTGCTGACACTTGTGTGAGTGCCCGTGACCTTGGGCGACACCTGCCATGCACATTCTCATCCACTGCTGACACTCGCACATTTCACCCTCGACCTTGAACAATACCTGCATGCACGCTTTCAGCCTTTGCAGACACTCACATGCATGCTCTCAGCCTCAGACAACAAGAATAACCTTGGATAACACCCATACATGTGCCCTTGGCCTTCGCTAACTATCATGTGCATGCCCTTGACCTTGGTCACATCTGTGCATGCATACTTGTCTTCTGCAGACACCCGTGCATGTGCTTTCAACCTCTGCCAACAGCCCCATACATGCCCTTGGCCTCTGCCAACAGTCACATATGTGCCCTCAGTCTTGGATGACACTGGTACACGCTACCTTGGCATCCTCCAATGCTTACGTGTGTGTCCTCGACCTCAATCAACACTTGCAGATTGCACCTTCAGCCTCAGATGACCTGCATCTGTGCCCTGTGCTTGACCTGGGCCAACACCTGTGCATGAGGCCTCAGCCTTTACCAACACTCGCACATGTGCCTTCAGCCTCGAATGACACTTTCACTTTGTGTCATCAGGCTCAGACAACACTTGCATGAGTGCCCTTGGCCTCCAATGACACTCGCACACATGTCTTTGGCCTCAGCCAACACTCACGCATGCACCCTTGACTTCAGTTGACACTCTCACATGCACCCTCAGCCTTTATAGACACCTGCGAGTGTGTACTTGGCCTTGATTGACACCCGCACATGCACCCTTGGACTTCAACAATCACACGTGTACCCTCAGCCTCTGCTGACACCTGTGTGCATGCCATTGTCCTCAGTCAACACCTGCTCTCAAGCCCTCAACCTCAGTTGACACTCATGCATGTGCCTTTGACCTTGGATGACATTTTTGCTTTGTGCCCTCAGCCTCAGACAACACCTGTGTGAGTGCCCTTGGCCTCTTACACCACTAGTGCACGTGCCCTTGATCTCATCTGACAATCATGCACACACACGCCTTGGTTTCAGCCAACACTTGTGCGTACACCCTCATCTTCACTGACAAACGCATGCATGCACTCGGCCTTGGTTGACACCTGCACACGTGCCCTTAGTGTCCTTCAATACCTGTGACATGCTCTTGGCCTATGCTGACTCTCACACTCGTGCCCTTGGCCTCAGCCAACTCATCTGCGTGTGCCTTTGTTCATGGCCTCTTCTGGCACCCTCGACTTTGACTGACACCCACGTGTCAGTTCTCAGCCTCAGCTGACACTTAAATGCACACCTTAAGAATCGACTGACACGTGCATGCCCTCAGCCATGGCCAACACTCATGCATGTATCCTCGGCCATGACTGACACATACACATGCACCTTCAGTCTCCACTGACACCTGCGCACATGCTCTTGGCCTTGGCTGACACCTGTGTGCACTCAGCCTCTGTTGGCAATCGTGCATGTGCCTTTGGCCTCGGACAACACCTCCGTGCACCCCCTTGTCTTTTGCCACCTCTTGTGCGAGAGCCATCGGCCTTGGTCGATACCCATGTGTGTTCCCTTGGTCTCCATGGACACTACATGCATGCTCTCAGCCTCCACTGAAACTTACACTCATACTCTCGGCCTTCATCATCACTCGTGCACATACCCTAGGCCATGGACAACACCCATGCATACTACCTCTGCCTCCTTTGACACCCAGACGTGTGCCCTAAACCACCTGCATGCACTCCCATGGCCTTCAGCAACATTCACACATGTGCTCTTCTCCTTGGATGACACCTTGTGCATGCCCTCAGTCTCAGCTGTTACCCATGTGTGCCCACCATCTGCATCTGGAGACACTTGTGTTCATGCCCTCAGTCTCGGCTGACACCCATGGCATGTGACCTTGACCTCAGCAGACAACCACGTATGCACCCTCATCCTCTGCCAACACTTGCATATGGACGCTCAGTCTTAGCTGTCTCCCATGCATGAACACTTGGCCTCTGCAAACTCTCACATATATGCCCTTAACCTTGGCTGACACGCACACACATATCCACGGCCTCTTCCAACACCGACATGTGTGATCTTACCCTCTGCTGACATCCTCATGCATACCTTCTAGCATGCATGCCCTGTCTTGTGGCCAACACATATGTGCATACCTTCATCCTCCACTGACATTCGCATAAGCATCCTCAGCCTCGGTGTACTGTCACTCAGTGACATCCACGTGTGTACTGTTGGCCTCTGCCTACTCTCGAGCATGCTCCCTCTGTTTCAGCCGATATCTGCCAGTGCTTATTGGCCTCTGCCGATACCAGCATGTGCCCTCTGCCTCTGCCAACACTCTTGAACACACTCTCAACAGTGGTTGACACCTGTACCCTCCATTATTGTCAACACACGTGTGTGCCCTCACCCTCTGCTGACACTTACGTGTGCACCCTCAGCTACCACAGCGACCTGCATGTGAGTCCTTGGCCTCCAGTGATACTTATGCATGTGCCCTCGGCCTCCACTGACTCTCATGCATGTGTCCTTGGACTTGGACGACATGGGTGAATGTACCCTTGCCCACCACTCACTATTGCACACTTGCCCTTGGCCTCTGGCAGCATCCACTTGTGCACCCTCGGCCTTGGAAGACACCCATGTGAATCCCCTTCGACTTCATCAACTCTCTTGTGCATATCATTGGCCTCGGTTGACACTTGCACACACACTCTAAGCCTCCTCTGACACCTGTGTTTGTGCCCCCAACCTCAGCCGGCACCCACGCTCTAGACCTTGGCCTCTGCCAGCATTCACACGTGCATCTTTGGCTTCAGATGACACTTGCACTTTGCACCCTCGGTCTCAGACAACATCTGCTCATGTGACTTTAGCCTTTGATGACACTCAGACTCATGTCCTCGGCCTTGGCTGACGCATACACCGGTGCCCTCAGCCTTGGCCAACACTCGTGCATGTGCCCTCAGCCTCCGCTGGCACCCATGTGCATGACCTTGGCCTTGGCTGAAACCTGTGTTTGTGGCCTCGAACTGTGCCAGCACTCACGTGCACTCCTGTCTCGGACGACACCCATGTGCATGCTTTAGTCCTTCACCACTTCTCACACGATTGCCCTCAGCCTTGGCTGACACCTGCAC
>NW_006973441.1:0-8682 GCF_000164805.1 Carlito syrichta | reverse complement strand
AGAGAAGTCAGGGTACAATTCTTACCTTGCATACATTCTGACACATGCTTGATGGGAGGCAATGAAGTGTTACCTATTGAACTTCTATGGCTCTAACACACTCAAGTTTGCCCCAGAGTAGTATTGTTCATTTAAGAGCTATTTGAATTTTCTAAAGACCACTTCTATGCCAGATGGATTGTAGGATGAAAGACATTTACAAGGTCTAAAAGGAATAATGAGATTTGCATTTCTGGCCCTTATCCAGCTTTTCAAGACTTTTGGATTTTTTAGTATTATTTAACAATCTTTGGAGCAGTTTTTTCTCAGAATTTGAATATTGCTTTAGCTAAGATCAAAGTCAATTTTCCCGATTTATCAATTATCTAAATTTTTATACTAATGAGGAGCCCAAATATTTACTTCTTTGTAAATCTCCATGTTATTTTGGTTTATAAGTATTCGGCCCTGAATTGTCTCCTTTGTGTGTGCCTGATTTTATATGCCTGGTGATTAAATGTATCAGATTAATCTGAGATTTTGTTGCAGAGTTCAGGATTATGTCTTAGGTATAGAAAATACTAGATGATTCAATGGAAATACACTTTGAAATATATAAATTGGTTTAAAATGTAAGGGGAATGTGATTTTATATTACCTTCAAATGTGTAGGGGAAACTTTTCTCTAAGGATTGCATATATGTATCATTTAATCAAAATTGACTAGCAGAATATACAGAATGTACCAAGAAAATGTACAGAAATTTTAAGAAAGGAAAAATCTGTATTAATTTATGAGACTTTTATTTTCTAAAACTATTAAGATTTATTATGCATTCTGTCTTCTGAATTGCACTTAGGTACACTGATGTTCAAGGTTTAGTTATCTAGGGATGATATACATCTGGAATCTCAACATGTTTCAATTTATGCAGAATAAAACATTGAGCATTTATGTGAGAAGCATACTATTTGTCAAAGAAAGCAGAATTATACCATGTATCCCAATATTTTGATAGGAAAAGAAGTTAACATTGGAGTATTATAAACTTCTAAAAAATTAATCCCTGCATAATGAACATTTTATACCCAAACCTGAATTGTAACCTTCTTTAAAAAATTAAAAATAGAATAAAACAAAGTCAGTTGCACGTTTTACAGCTTTTATGTATTTATTTATTTTAATTTTTTAAAATGTGGGGTACAATTCAGAGTTAGATGTAAAAACATTGATTATGCAGGGATCCTGTTTGATGAGGTATGTCACTCCCTCCCTTAGAAGTATCCCTCCACTGCCAATCTCACATCTCCCCCTAAACAATTTTCCAATACTGCCAACCACTTTCTTATAGCACCATAATTGATCAAGTTCTGCTCATGAGGGAGAACATATGGAAGTCTGTTCTTTGTTTCTGTGATAAATCACTGGGAATGACCTACCTCATATCCATCAAACATTCTGCACCATCCTTATATCTGTACTTGTTATTGGCTGCATTCTATTCCATTGTGTCTATATACCACTTTTATTTTATCCATTCCAGCTCTGATGGGCAACATGGTTGGTACCATGTTTTTTTCAATTGTGATTGGAGATGCAACAAACATACTTGTGCAGGGATCTGTTTGTTAAAATGATTTGAGTCCCTCCAGGTATATTCTCTACAGGGGAATTACTGAGTCACGTGGTAAGTCAGTTTCTTGTCCCTTTAGAAACTGCCACACTGTTTTCCAAAGATGCTGCTCCAGTTTTCAGTCTTCATGCAGTAGAAGCACTCGCCCCCCCCAAATCCTTACCAGCATCTGTTATTGTTTCATTAATGATGACCATTCTTACATGGGGTAAGTGGTATTTCAATGTGGTTTTTATTTCTATTTCTTTGATAATGAGTGAGGCTGAGCATATTTTTATGTGTCTGCTGGCTGCCTGTATCTCTTCTCATGAGAAGTCTCCAATCTTGTATTTTCTCCACTTTTTAAAGGGAATGTTTTTCTGTTTTTTTCTGAGTGTTTGAGCTTCTTGTAGGTCCTAGATTTTATGCCTTTGTCATATATATAGTTGGAGAGTAGTTTTTCCTATTCTTTGGGCTGTCTCTCTGCTCTTTTGATGGTTTCTTTTGTTTTGCAGAAGTTTATTAATTTGATGAGATTCCACTTGTCTAACTTTCTTCTTAAGTTACGGGCATTTAGGGTTCTGAAGAGGAATTAGTTCCCGGTTCCAGTTTCCATAAAAGTGTCTCTTGCATTTTCTAAGATTATTAGAGTATCGTGTTTTATGTTTAGGTCTCTGTCCCATTTAGAGTTAATGTCTTTGATGATAGTTAGGGGTCCTGTTTCCATCTTGTGCATGTGGTGAGTCATTTCCCATCACCATTTACTGAATATGTTCTCCATTCCCCAGTGGGACTTGGAGGATTCTCCAAAGATGATTTGGTTGAGAATTTGAGAATTTCATTCTCTGTCCTGACTTATTGGCCTATGTACCTATTCTTGTACCAATCCCAGGCTGTTTTGATTACTGTAAACTTAAAGTTTAAAGTCTGGAAGAATGATAGCTCCTGCTTTGTTTATTTTGATAAGGATTCTTTTGGCTATTCATGCTTGTTTATGGTTTCATATGAATTCTTTATTATGATTTCCAGGTGTGAGAAGAATGATGTTAACTTAATGGTTACTTCATTGAATCTGTAGATTGCATGAAAGGCTAATTTTGAAAGTAAAAAATGTAAGGAAAGTTAGGGATACAAGCATGTCACATTGTCATTTATGACATCAGCCTCCGAAATTTACATCATAATGGGAGTGACCTTGACTACTGAGCAATCCTTAGGTTAAAGGACTTTTTCACTGTTTTCTGCCAAATGCGGTAGACATGGTGGATTTTCATAAGCAAGAAGTTAAGGAAATAAGGTGTTCATACTTACCCAAAATCTTCTCCAGGGATAAGTGGCCATTGAAGAATCCATTGAACCAGGTAGTCTTCTTTTTTTTAAAGCAGGATTTACTGAGAGGACAGAAAAGCTCCCATACTGGGAGGGGTCCTGGGGAGGGGGGGGGTTGCCCACGAGATAGTGTTTTATTATTATGAACACAGAGTCCTGTTGTAGCTTGTTTACAGCACAACCAAATAAGATTTTAGCAGTTTCTTTAATTTAGAGACTTTTGGATGTTTAGTATTATTTAACAGCTTTGGAGTAAGTTTTTCTCTCAGAATTTGAACATTGCTTTAGCTAAGATCAAAGTCAATTGTCCAGAGTTTTCAATTATCTAAATTTTTATACTAATGAGGAGCCCAAATACATACTTCTTTTTAAATCTCCATGTTATTTTGGTTTATAAATATTCGTCCCCAAATTGTCTCTTTTGTGTGTGCCTCATTTTATATGCTTGGTGATTAAAGTACAGTTTAATTTGAGATTTTGTTGCAGAGTTCAGGATTATGTCTTAGGTACAGAAAATACTAGGTGATTCAATGGAAATACACTTTGGAAATATAAATTGGTTTAAAATATAAGGGGGATGTGATTTTATATTTCCTTCAAATATATAGGGAAAACTTTTCTCTAAGGATTGCATATCTGTGTCATTTACTCAAAATTAACTAGCAGAAAATACAGATTGTATCAAGAAAATATACACACATTTTAAGAAAGGATAAACCTGTATTAAATTATGATACTGTTTATTTTCTATAATTATTAAGATTTATTATGCATTCTGTTTTCTGAATAGCACTTAGGTACACTGATCCTCAAGGTGGAGTTATCTAAGGATGATATACATCTGGAATCTCAACAAGTTTCAATTTATGCAGAATAAAACATTCAGCATTTATGTGACAAACATACTACTTGTCAAAGATGAAAGCAGAATTATAACATGTATTCTAATTTATTAATAGGATAAGAAGTTATCATTGGAGTATTATACACTTCTTTAGAAATCAATCCCTGTATAGTGAACATTTCTATGCCCAACCCTGAAGTGCAACCATATTTAAAGTAAAAAAATTACAAAATAGAATAAAGCAAATAAAGTCAGTTGCACGTTTTTACACCTTTCTTTTATTTATTTATTTAAATTTTAAAAACATGTGGGGTACATTCAGAGTTAGGTATACAAACATTGCTTATGCAGGGGCCCTGGTTGATGCGGCATTCACCTTCCTCCCTTAACAGTATCCCTCCACTGCCAATCTTACATCTCCCCCTAAACAGTTTTTTACCTCTGCCAATCACTTTCTTATAGCATTATAATGATCAAGTTCTGCTCATGAGAGAGAATATATGGATTCCGTTCTTTGTTTCTGTGATAAATCACTGAGAATGACCTACCTCATATCCATCAAATGTTCTGCACAATTCTTATATCTGTCCTTTTTTGTGACTGCCTACTCTTCCATTGTGTGTATATACCATATTTATTTTATCCATTCCAGGTCTGATTGGCAACATGGTTGCTACCATGTTTTTTGCAATTTTTATTGGAGCTGCAACAACATACTTGTGCAGGGATCTCTTTGGTAAAATGATTTGTGTTCCTCCAGATGTACTCTACAGGGAAATTACTGAGTCAATTGGAAGGTCAATTTCTTGTCCCTTTAGAAACTTCCACACTGTTTTCCAAAGATATTGCTCTAGTTTTCAGTCTACATGCAGTGTAGAACCATTTTATTTTCCCAAATCCTTACCACCATCTGTTGTTGTTTGTTTTATTAATGATGGCCATTCTTACAGGGGCTATGTGGTATTTCAATGCAGTTTTCCTTTGCATTTCTTTGATGATGAGTGAGGCTGGGCACATTTTCATGTGTCTGCCGGCTGCCTGTATCTCTTATGAGAAGTGTCCAATCGTGTATTTTGCCCACTTTTTAAAGGGAGAGTTTTTCTGTTTTTTTCTGAGTGTTGAGTTTCTTGTAGATCCTAGACGTTATGCCATTGTCAGATACATAGTTGGAGAATCGGTTTTCCCATTCTGTGGGCTGTCCCCCTGCTCTTTTGATGGTTTCTTATGTATTTGCTGACGGTTATGAATTTGATGAGATTCCACTTTGTCTAACTTACTTCTTAAGTTATGGGCATTTAGGGTTCTGAAGAGGAATTAGTTCCCGGTTCCAATTTTCATAAAGGTGTTTCTTGTGTTTTTTAAGATAATTATAATTTGGTGTTTTAGTTTAGGTCTTTGTCCCATTTAGAGTTAATGTGTATGGTGACAGTTAGGGATCCTGTTTCAATCTTCTGCATGTGGTGAGTCATTTCCCAACACCACTTACTGAATATGTTCTCCATTCCCAAGTGCTACATGGAGGTTTCTCCAAAGATGAGTTGATTGAGAATTTGAGGATTTCATTCTCTGTCCTGATCCATTGGCCTATGTACCTATTCTTGGACCAATCCCAGGCTGTTCTGATTACTGTAAACTTATAGTAAAAGTAAAGTTTGAAGTGTGGAAGAGTGACAGCTCCTGCTTTGTTTCTTTTGATAAGGATTCTTTTGGCAATATATGATTTTTTTTGGTTTCATATGAATGCTTTATTGTGATTTCCAGGTGTGAGAAGAATGATGTTAGCTTAATGGTTGTTTCATTGAATCTGTAGATTGTGTAAAAGGCTAAGATTTAAAGTAAAGATGTAAGCAAACTCAGGAAAACAAGCATGTCACATTGTCATTTATGACATCAGCGTCCGAACTTTGACATCAGATTAATTTGAGACTTTGTTGCAGAGTTCAGGATTATGTCTTAGGTACAGAAAATACTAGGTGATTCAATGAAAATACACTTTGAAAAATATAAATTGGTTTAAAATATAAAGGGAATGTGATTTTATATTTCCTTCAAATATGGAGTGGAAATTTTTCTCTAAGGATTGCATATCTGTATCATTTAATCAAAATTAACTAGCAGAAAATACAGAGGATACTAAGAAAATGTACACAAATTTTGAGAAAGGAAAAATCTGTATTAAATTATGATAATGTTTTATTTTGTAAATTATTAAGATTTATTATGCATTCTGTCTTCTGAGTAGCACTTAGGTACACTGATCTTCAAGGTTTAGTTATCTAAGGAGGATACACATCTGGAATCTCAACTTTCAATTTGTGCAGAATAAAACATTCAGCAGCTGGGCTCGGTGGCCCAGCCTGTAATCCCGTGCCTTTGAGAGACTGAGGTGAGTGGATTTCCTGAGCCCGTGGGTTCAAGACCCACCTGGGCAGTGAGACCTCATCTCTACAATAAATCAAAAAATCAGCCTGGTGTGGTAGCCCATGCCTATAATTCCGGTTACTTGGAAGGCTGAGGCAGAAGGATTGATGGAGCTCAGCGGGTCAAGTCTGCGGTGGCTGGGAGCAACCACTGCACTCCAGTCTGGGTGATAGAGTGGGACTCCAACTCAAAAATAAAAAATAAAAATAGATAAATATAAAAATATAAAAAATAATAAAAAACTTTCAGCATTTATGTGAGAAACATACTACTTGTCAAAGATGAAAGCAAAATTATACCATGTATTCTAACATATTAATAGAAAAAGAAGTTATCATTGGAGTATTATACACTTCCTTAAAAATCAATACCTGCATAATGAACATTTCTATACCCAACCCTGAATTGTGACTATCTTTAAAGTAAAAAAATTAAAAAATAAAATAAAATAAATAAAGACAGTTCCACGTGTTACAGTTTTCATTTATTTATTTTAATTTTTTTAAAAATGAGGGGTACAATTCAGAGTTAGATATAGTAACATAGATTATGCAGGGTCCCTGGTTGATAAGGTATGGCCCTCCCTCCCTTAGCATTATCGCTCCACTGCCAATCTCACACCTCCGCCTGAACAGTGTGTCACTACAGCCAATCACTTTCTTATAGCACTATACTTGATCAAGTTCAGCTCTTGAGGGAAACCATATGGAACTCTGTTCTTTTTTTTCTGTGATAAATCACTGAAAATGACATACCTCATATCCATAAAACGTTCTGCAAAATCCTTATATTTGTCCTTTTTTATGGCTGCACAACATTCCATTGTGTGTATATACCATATTTATTTTATCCATTCCAGCTTTGTTGGGCAACTTGGTTGGTACCATGTTTTTTGCTATTGTGATTAGATCTGCAGCAAATATACTTGTACAGGTATCTTTTTGGTAAAATGATTTGAGTATCTCCAGGCATATTCTCTTCAGGGGGATTACTGAGTCACATGGTAGGTCAACTTCTTGTCCCTTTAGAAACTGCCACAACGTTTTCCAAAGATGTTGCTCTCGATTTCAGTCCACATGCACTGTAGAAGTATTTTTTTTCCCAAATCCTTACCAGCATCTGTTATTGTTTCTTTTATTAATGATGGCCATTCTTACAAGGGGTACGTGGTGTTTCAAAGTGGTTTTCACTAGCGTTTCTTTGATGATGAGTGAGGCTGAGCACATTATCATGTGTCTGCTGGCTGCTGGTATCTCTTCCTATGAGAAGTCTCCAATCATGTATTTTGCCCCCTTTTTAAAGGGACTCTTTTTCTGTGTTTTTCTGAGTGTTTGAGTTTCTTGTAGATCCTAGATGTTATGCCTTTGTCAGATATGGGTGGAGTATAGTTTTCCCATTGCTGTGTGCTGTCTCCCTGCTCTTTTGATGGATTCTTTTGCTTTGCAGAAGTTTATAAATTTGAGGAGATTCCACTTGTCTAACTTACTTTTTAACGTATGGGCATTTAGGGTTCTGAAGAGGAATTAGTACCCGATTCCAGTTTAAATAAAGGTGTCCCTTTGTTTTCTAAGATTATTATAATTTTGTGTTTTACGTTTAGATCTTTGTTCCATTTAGAGTTAACATGTATGGTGATTATTATGGGTCCTGTTTCAATATTGTGCATGTTGTGAGAGTTTTCCCAACACCATTTAATGAATATGTTCCCCATTTCCCAGAGAGAATTGAAGGTTTCTCCAAAGATGAGTTGGTTGAGAATTTGAGGATATCATTAGCTTTCCTGATCATTTGTCCTATGTACCTATTCTTGGACCAATCCCAGGCTGTTTTGATTACTGTAAACTTATAGTAATGTTTGAAGTCTGGAAGAGTGATAGCTCCTGCTTTGTTTCTTTTGATAAGGATTCTTTTGGCTATTCATGATTGTTTATGGTTTCATATGAATTCTTTACTGTAATTTCCAGGTGTGAGAAGAATGATGTTAACTTAATGGTTATTTCATTGTATGTGTAGATTGCGTAAAAGGCTAATTTTTAAAGAAAAATATGTAAGCAAAGTCAGGGAAACAAGCATGTCACATTGTTATTTTTGACATCAGCCTCAGAACTTTGACATCATAAGGGGAGTAACGTTGACTACTTAGCAATCCTTAGGTTTCAAGGACTTGTGTACTGTGCTGTGTCAAATGCGATAGACATGGTGGATTTTCATACCCAAGAAGTGTAGAAAACAAGGTGTTCACACCTATCCAAAAACTTCTCCAGGGGTAAGTGTCCATTTAAGAATCCACTGAATAAAGTAGTATCTCTCTTTTTTTTTGAAAACAGGATAGATTGAGATTACAGAAAAACTCCCACAGTGAGAGGGGATCTGCTGGGGTTGCCCACGGGGTAGTCTTTTATTATTATGTTCACAGAGTCCTGTTTGAACTTGGCTATAGCACAACCAAATAAGATTTTATCAGTTTCTTTAATTTAGAAATTTTGGATGTTTTTG
>NW_006973440.1:0-828 GCF_000164805.1 Carlito syrichta | reverse complement strand
CGTATCTTTCTTTTTTGG
Source organism: Carlito syrichta (assembly GCF_000164805.1). Classification (NCBI taxonomy): domain Eukaryota; kingdom Metazoa; phylum Chordata; class Mammalia; order Primates; family Tarsiidae; genus Carlito; species Carlito syrichta. The sequence goes on along the minus strand of NW_006973440.1, from coordinate 810 downwards.
TGTGTGTGAAAGCGAAAAGCAGAATGTAAAATTCCAATGTTAAAACTCAAATATAGCCGGGCTCGGTGGCTCAGCCGGTCATCCCGCGCTTTGGGAGGCTGAGGTGAGTGGATTGCCTGAGCTGCGGGTTCGAGACCTGCCTGGGCAACTTGGCGAGACCTCATCTCTACAATAAATCAAAAAATTAGCTGGGTGTGGTAGCGTGTGCCTGTAGTTCCAGCTACTCGGAAGGCTGAGGCGGCAGGATCGCGGGAGCCCAGCAGGTCGAGGCTGCGGGGGCCGGGAGCGGCCACTGCACTCCAGCCTGGGCGACAGAGTGAGACTCGAACTCAAAAAAAAAGAAAAACCTCAAATTTGTTTCCATAGGGTTAGGCTGTATCATCTTTTAGGCTGAGAAGTACACTTCCAGTTAGACCAATTGTAATTGTTTCAAAATTGCCAATTTTATTAGCTAGGATAGTATTAAGTGTCTGTATTTTTTTCTAACAGTGTCATCAAAAGACAGACTCCTTACCATAAATAAAATATTCAAATTAGGCTTCTTATTGCATTTTTCACACACACAAAAAAACTAGGAGTACTATCATAGAAATGTCTTTTAGGGAATAAAAATGTTGGTATCAAGTTGATGAAAAAAGTTTTAGAAAAACACCATTTTGTTTTTCAGTGCACACTCTGATCTGATGTCCTTGAACTGAACTTACAGCTCACTCACCGATGCTCAATGCTGGGAAACCGCCTTGTCGCATATGTGAAAAAATGACAGTGGATGTCATCCGTGCACCTCTCTTGGCATTCCTGAGCATTCTT
>NW_006973439.1:0-546 GCF_000164805.1 Carlito syrichta | reverse complement strand
CTCTCTTGTAATAGGTAACCCCTTACTAGCCCTTCTCTGCGATGGGTATGACTCTGACTCTGACTGCTCCGTGATGGCTTTCCTCAGTAACTGGCCCTCTCTGTGATCAGAGCCTCAGTGATGGAGATTTTCCAAATGGGTGCCCAGTGATTGGTACTCTTCTGTGATGGGTGCTTCAATGACTGACCCTCATCTGTGATGTGTGCCCCACTGTCTCTGCTTTTTTGATAGGTGTCCCAGCGACTGGTTCTTCTCTGTGATGTTTGTCCCTGAGATTGAGTCCCCTCTTTTATGGGTGCCCAAGACAATAGATTTCTTCTGTAAAGTACATTCCAGTGACTGGCGCTCCTCTGTTTTATGTGCCTCAGTGACCTGCCCTTTTTTGATGGGTGCACCATTAATGAGTCTTTCTCAGTATTGGTAGAAATGATCTTTCCACAGTGACTGACTCTCCTCTGTTTTGTGTGCCCAAGTGACTTGCCTCTGATCTTGGATGGGCTCTGCTCTGTGATGGGCATCCCATTAACTGTTCCTCATCTGTAATAG
>NW_006973438.1:0-547 GCF_000164805.1 Carlito syrichta | reverse complement strand
TCCTATTCAATGTCTCTGGATTATTATGTCTAAGAGTAGTTCCAATCTCTATCATGCACTAAATTGCACAGCTGGGTTTTTATTCCAGCTTTCAGAAAAACTACCCAGAATTTAAGATCTTTTTATCTCTCAAAGCTGGCACCTTTATTCCTTCTTTCACAACATCTATTTAATTATTGTAAAGGCCTAACTTTCGGGAAATAAAGCTCTGATGACTCTGTTGTAGAGGTTACAAATTATCTTCAAAATGCATAACTCTGTCTCTTCTCTTCCGGGGGTACCTGTCATTCTTTCAGGAATAAACTCCAGCTGAGAAAACAGTTACTTTCATAATGGATAATTCTGCTACATTAACTTTTAAATATATTTTTGTTTACATACTTACTTCTGCAGCAGAGAATGTGTTTCTTGCTATGTAGGTTAAAAGTTAAGTTACCAAACAATATTACAAAGCATAGACATCATCAAAACTCATGATGAAAATGGTTGTCTTGCTTCTAGGTGGAGAAACTCTAAAGCCTAGGCAGTAAAGGGTTAAACTTCGTGA
>NW_006973437.1:0-1192 GCF_000164805.1 Carlito syrichta | reverse complement strand
CAAAAAAAAAAAAAAAGAAAGGAAAAGAAAATCAGGTTTTTTTTCCTTATTCAATTATGTGTTTAGTGAAAATATGTGCAAAATACGTACATACTGTATTTTCAACATTTGCTAGGTGGCATTAATACAGTGGAGGATAAATGAAACATGGAACAACAAATCTAACAGTAAATTCTGTCCTTTCATTTTCTTAGAGTAGGATCTTCTGTCTCTTTCATCGTTGAAATTTGAAATTAAAACAATTATTACTGAATAATTCAACATGCACTCCTCCAATCCCTAAATATGAGACAGCATTTCCTACTTTGGATGTGTCATTGGATTGGCACCAAGTACTTTAGATGCAAACAGTGTATTTTTATGCTTTATTAAAAATAATGTTGACAACATGTAGGTTTAATGACTCTGAAAATGTCAGCTCAAAATAGAATCATTTTCCATTCAATTACCTTTTTCCTACTCAGAATTCTAGAGTTGAAAGCTGCTCACATCTGGATCTAAATCCCCTTTTACCTCACCTATCTACTGGCTGTGATGGATAACTGTGTTATTGTCCCGACCAGCGGGACAAGTAAAACGTGGGCACGAGGAGGACTACCTGCTGCTGGTGAAAAGAGAGAGAGAGACCAAGAGAGAGAAAGAGACAGGAGACACGCAGAATGGAGGCAAGACAGTGTTCTGATCAAGCCTCTAAATTTTATTGTTAGGCGATTGCTTATATACATAGCAAAGAGGGGCGGGCTGAAACAGGGCGTGTGGCGGCTTATGATAGGAGGAAGAGTAGTGGGTGGTATGAGGAGAGGAGGTGGGAGGGGTGTTGTGGTTTGGCGCGCGCGGGCTTTTTGGAGGACAAAGAAGAAGGCTTATATGAGATGATTGCTATTTTTAAAATGGCTCCCAACATCTCCTCCCTTTCTGTTCAAAGACAGAAGGGATGGTGAGCATTAACCGGGTGAGGGAGTAGGGGCCCGGCTCCTCCCGTGGATTCTCCGAGTCCACCACCATTGGCTCTTGGTATCTTTTGGGGAGGAGAGGCAGAGCCAGAATTGATTTTTGAGAAAATTAGAAAATTAGATACCAACCTCTATGCAAGCCAGGCGTGCTCACAGGGATACCCAGAGGAGGTCGAAGTTTTTGAGACCTTCCCTTGCAATACATTGTTCTACACTCATCCCGGTGCTCATACCCTGTT
>NW_006973436.1:0-734 GCF_000164805.1 Carlito syrichta | reverse complement strand
GAATTTCTCTCTGCCACCCAGGCTAGATTGTAGTGACACAATCATAGCTCTCTGCAGCCTTGAATTCCTGGACTCAAGCAATCTTCCTGCCTCAGCCACTTAAGTAGAATATTTCTTGAATGAATAAATATGTGTATGGAAGTGATAAGGTCATAGAAGGCATTTTCAACACAATGTAAGTTACGTTGATGTTGTCCCAGGGCAGTCTTTGCCAATTTTAACATAGAAGCCACATTTCTATCAGTCCAGATCAAGCAAAAAACAGTTCACAATGGTGAATGAGACAGGTGATGGAATCTGTGTGACCTTCCAGGGGGGCAGTTGCCTGTCCCCTTTAGATTTGCTATGGGGTCTGGACTCTTAAAAGCCTGCCCAAATTGTGTTCCAAGGATTCTGAGAAAATCTGGTTGAGGAGACAAAGATGAGGAAACAAGGATAGAAGGAGTCTGTAGTGAGGACCAGGGATGCAGTTGATGGGCATTCACTATATCACCCTTCTTTAGTAGTCAGAGGCGAGCTAGTCTATAAGTTGGTTTCAAAGATCTTTTGTATCTGATTGTCCTTGGCTGTAAGGAAGGGCTTAGGCTGGGCTAAGAAAGAAGTACTATAAAAGGAGCATGTGTGTGTCTTTGTGCCATTTCCCCTCAATATCTTGTTATACCCTTGAGAAGCTCTTGTTCCTCTCCTAACAGTGTGAGACATCTGGGGACTAAGTGAGGGTGGGGTGGGTGGGA
>NW_006973435.1:0-1092 GCF_000164805.1 Carlito syrichta | reverse complement strand
TGCTCTTTCCTGACCGTCCTGCCCATCTCTGGGCAACTCCCTTAACTACTGTGTGTGGCCAAACTCTGTACATTATTCAAGCCCCCTCTCAGAATCTCCCATCCTGGCAAGACATGACTTAATACCTGCCCTCATTCCCATCTGGCTCATGCCTTCCTCTTCATTGTGAGTCCTAATTCCTTCTCCAGGGTTCGTGTCCAGTCAGGATGTCGGTGAATACCATAGTGTCGGCCCAGCATGTAGTTGTGTGGTCTTGTTGTTGGAGGGAGGGCAGCAGGTGGGCCAAACGGTTCAGGAACACAGTGGCCTGGTTCTTCTGTTGAGTGACAAAGGGCAGCACGTCTGGACCCTCTCCTTTCCTTTACTCCCTGGACCTTGCCACTTGCCCCTAGAGACGTCCCTCTGCCTTTCCCTTCTCCTGTTTGTGTGAAGAGACCACGTCGCACCTCTCCTCTTTGGCACCTGCGAAGGATCATTAACGCTGGGGGTGCATTTCCTGGCTGCCTCACTCTCTGTTCCCAGGTTAGTCTCCACCTGGAGGGGTCTCAGAGCAGTTGCTCCACTGTACCAGCATGCTGTGGGTCTGCACACCCTGCTCCTGAGTTCAGTTAGCCTCTGGAAAACCACACCATGCAGGTCCTCATGGGTGGTGGGTAATCACCTTCAACAGCCAGACCCACTGTGTCCCTGGGGTCCAGCTCAGCACACTTCGGGCACTTGAAAAAATGTAGGGAGTGAAGGTCTGAGCCCTAGACTCTTCACTCGCTGGTGTCTAAAGGTTCCAAGTCAGTGTCTCCTCTGCACTCAGGGAGGGGAAATATATATCTCTCTCAGAGTAAAAGAATGGTAAGAGAGACGCGTTTGAAGAAACCTACTGCACCCCCGGGATGAGTGGGCCCTGGGTCTGCGGTAGGCATTGTCTTAGTGACGCCTTGGACTCCTTCTGCTCCTCTCCCACCTGGCTGTGGCCAGTCTCCTCATCCCCATTTGACCACAGGTTTCTTGGAAGAGGCAGAACCTAAACCCCATCCCGGCCCCGCCACGACGCGGACTCGACAGAGGAAGGTCATGCAAACGCCTTTATTGACAAGC
>NW_006973434.1:0-804 GCF_000164805.1 Carlito syrichta | reverse complement strand
TTCAAGGGATATGAGAGTTCTCTATGTACCTTTAATAAAAGGTCAATAGTACTTACCAAAATTATCATTTGGGGTTATTAAAATCTTTCTCTAAACTATTTTGTTTATTAATCCATCCCCTAATATTAAACTGTTCTAATTGAAGAAAGGATTGGCATAGTGTCTTGAATATGCTGATTAACTGTTAAAAGTACTGATATGCTGAGTATATGTCAAAGGACCTCCAAATGTTGCTAAAGGACCTCCAAATGTTGCTAATTATATGGTAAAAGTACCTCCAACCAAATAACATGCTTGAAAGTGGCATATGTCCTACATTTCTTGATTCTCTTTTACACAAGCACTTTTACACATCAAATGCAAAAAGAGAAGGAACTGGTTTTCTATCCCGGTCCTACTACTTTCTTTGTGAGTGCGGTAAAAAGAACTTCCTTAGTCTCTCTCTCTTAGCCTCTCTCCTCCTTGAAAATAAGGAGTTTTGACATTGAAGGCATGCTGTGAATTTCAGGTTAAATTAGATATGCAAAATTTGGCACATACAGGTAATATTTACCTTTGTGTTCTGACAGAAAAATGTGTCATTTGAAGAGCATCTGAAAAGACTGGTATGGCTGATGAACAAAAGCAACACTGGCTGCTATGTATCAGGCATTCCTGGAGGCCAGCCGGGCAAAATACATAGAATCTTCCTGGTCATCTACATTTATTCACATTGCTGTGCACCCCCAGTGACACTGAACATCCTGGTTTTCACTCTAAGTATAGGACCCCAACCCACTGGACACCTGACCGTGACCACAGTGG
>NW_006973433.1:0-789 GCF_000164805.1 Carlito syrichta | reverse complement strand
GCACATACATATACACACATTTAAATTGCTCATGAAATATTTATTTAGTAATTTGTTGAATTTTAATTTCTTAATAATACCGTCAATATTGGGGGGGAGAGAGAGAAAAACCGCATGCAAGTATGACTATAACCACTCTAAGACATAGATTTTGTGACTTTTGGACAAGCAAACAAGCATTTATTACTAGTATACTCAAACCACTTTTCTTTGAATTCTATAAATTAATGAATATAAAATACTTAGAAGATTTTCATCGAGTTCAGTTACATTTTCTTTCCTCAGTGGGGTTCTAATCTTTCTAAGTCTGAAGCTTATAGCTTCAGCTCCATTTGATTTATATGAGCAAGAAGAAAAATCTTAAGGGTATTTTTTTATACTAGAGAAGCATATTTCTTCTATTTTCACATAACTCACAAATAGCTAGACAGATCTTGCTTAAGCCTTCAAAAGAAATTCCATTTTAGACTAGACACTAATGTGGAAACTTTGAGGCTAAATGACTTAACTTTTTAAAGCCTTATAACTAAGAGACATAGGGAGAGAAAGAATGGGAAGACAGGAGTGGGAGAAAAAGGTAAACAGAGACTGAGAGAAGTAATTTATAAATTAATTGGAATTTTTTTCTGCATCATTTCTCTAAAGCATATATGTGCATATTTTTGAATTTACTTTCTTGTTCTATATAATACTTATCTTAAATTTGTATGATGATTGTAAAATACTTATTTTTAAATTTTTATTGAATAATTATTTTCATTTTTGGAAAGAATATACGTTAATATTTTC
>NW_006973432.1:0-754 GCF_000164805.1 Carlito syrichta | reverse complement strand
CCCCCCAAAAGCAGAACTTGTGGTCAACACATCCTGGAGGGAGAAGGAACTAGGGTGCATTGGGGAATCCCCCAAAACAGCACATGCTCAAATATATAAATCCATGTCCTCTCAATGACCCCTTAAGTTTATTATACCATTATTATAATATTTGGATGTGGTTTAGCCCCACCCCCCAGGGCTTTTGTGGCGGATTATGGGTAAGAGCATGCATAGTTTTATAGTTACACAAGAACACAAAATGCCAATCATAACTGTCAATCATTAGGAAAAGACCAACCACTCCCCCTCTCTATAGAAATAAAAGATTACAAATTTTGGGAAATAGGGTCTAGGGAGCCACTTGTACTCTTGAGCCGGCTCCTAACTCTGTGGAGTCTATTGCCTTTATTGTTTAATAAACCACTCTTTGCTTTTGCAATAGGTGTGTTTTGTCCAATTCTTTGTTCCAGACATCATGAACCTAGACATTTCATTTTGGTAAGTCGATGGTCCTGCAACAGGTGTTTATTTTTGCACATCACATGTACCTCAATAACATTGATTATAATAAAAATATGTTTTCTAGGTGACTCTTATGTAAATCTGAGGCTGAGAACCACTGGCTTTACGTGGTAGATCAAAACTTTTGGGCCCTGGACATACAGGTCTACGCTGCAATTGAAGTAACCTTGGAACCACACTCAATAAGGAAGAGCAAGAGAGTTAACCATACTTCTTGGACATTGTGCCTTCGTGAATAGCATGCTCTGTT
>NW_006973431.1:0-1069 GCF_000164805.1 Carlito syrichta | reverse complement strand
TTGGTCTCTTTTTAAATATTTCATGCCTTTATATATCTTCATAGCTCCAACCCCCATTGCTCAGCACTCTTTAATATTTTAATCTATGCCAAGATCTTCCCTGGCATTGGTAGATGAAGGACAGAACCTCAAAAGTCAGCCTAATCTGATCATAGAGTATTTGTTCCAGATTTGGCTTTTCCCTTCCTTCCTCAGTCTCCTGATATATTCTCCACCAGTTTCATTCATCTTGTTCTATCTCCTTTAACTTACAGTCATATGATCATTTGATCTTAGCTTGGCCTTTAATGTAAAAAGTGGATTCTAATACTGTAGTCCAGGCCCATGTTCATAACAGCAAAATATCTCCTGCCAAAAAGTAGATCACCTTTATTAAGTCCTAAATTTAAACAAAAGAGAGGGGCTTTGGGGTGAGAATTGTTAGCATCAAATAGCACCCACATTACATATAACCTTTTCTGCAGAATTTATACCTGGCAAGTTCTCCCCAACTCTAACCATAATCTCAATTTCATGAATGACATAGTGGAAGGTAGGTGTATGTTAGATGGATATAATATGAGCTTGACTTAATTATGTTCTGTAGTCTCCTTTTCACTGTCTCTCCATATACAAGTCTCTGCTCTAAGTCAGGATTTTTCTCATTTATTCTCTGATTACTGTCATACCTGTGGCTCATCTTTGTAACAGCACAAAGCAGTACAGAGTAGTAATCAGCAAATTTCTTGGTAAAATGTAAAATAGTAAATATTTTAGGTTTTGCAGTCTCTGTTACAATTAGTCAACACTACCACTGAAGACTGAAAGCAGTTACAGAAAATACATAGTGACTATGGCTATATTCCAATAAAATACAATTACAAAAATAGGCAGCAGGTAGAATTTGGCTCACAAACTGATAATTGTGGATTCCTGAGATAAATGGATAAAAATATGTCCCCTGAATTTTGCTGCTTTGTTTTGAAGACTGATTCTGCCTCTTTGTAGCTGTCTAGTTTTGAGCAAATAGTCTCATCTCTCTGTGACTCTGCTTTCTCATTTTTTAGAAAACAGGATAATGATATTCTCA
>NW_006973430.1:0-1444 GCF_000164805.1 Carlito syrichta | reverse complement strand
GGAAATGGCAAAAGCAGGTTGATGCAGCAGCCTTGGTTTTCATGAGGCAACTGGCAGTAGGAGGAAAACAAAAATAACTAAAGCAAGTCAGACTAATTTTTTTAGTTTCAGTTCTTCAACTGTAAAACAAACACAGCAATATAGTAATTATTACATATGAGACCATATTATTATAAGAATAGAACAAAGTCACACATAGTCAATGTTGTTCACTCCTAATTTTCTTCTTTTTCCTGCCTCGTCTTTTCTCCTAAATTATGTTTCCCTAACTGAATCAATTTGAAGGATTTTGTACTACCAGGAGTGTGGATAATACTAGAGTGCTATTTTTTTTTTTTAAGTAGAACGAATAATATATTGATATTAGGTCAATTCTGTATTTTAGTATTCTTTCAGCTAGAATTGTGATCTTGAATAAGTTAGTTCACTTCTCTATCTCTCGTTTTCTTTAACTGTGAAGTAAGAATATTGAATTAGATGTCTTTTAGGCATTCTCACCGGTCTTTTCCATAAACAAAATGATTTCCTCACAAAACTCATGTGGCCACTTGGAGGCCAAAGACATTGACAAAACAATTATTCTGGTGGATTCAGTCTATTTTGTTCTTGTACACAAACACATATCAGACAACGATGAGCAACCCTGGATGCAGACATAGGTCGATTTCCTGTGAATCGAAGGTATTTTTGATGCTTATAACAATCAACAGTCTAAACTTATAATTCATTGTGCATGTTTTTTCTTAGCGCAAAATAAATATTTTTTGCACATAATTTCTTCTACTTCTTTTTCCTAAAAAGTCTCACAAATTTTAAAAGATCCAGGTCTACCAAAATTGGATCCACCCTGTCTGGTTAGGTCCACGCTAGTTTGGTTTTCTTTCTTGAAAGGTACTATGAGGGGCACAGATAAGTAGAGAAGACAGAATTTCATGATCTACCAAAATATATATTAATATTTGAAATATATATTAAGTTTTAAAATAGCTAAAATAATAATTGTTACAAAAGCTAAAAAGTTTTTGTCTTAAATAGTGTACAGTGGGGTAAATGTAACTTGCTTGGAATTACTTTTTGTAAATACCTAGTTTGTCATGTTTTTGCAGTAATAATTATTAAACTGTTTATTTTTAATTATTTAACAAAAAAACTCAAATATATTTGAAAGAAGAATAATATTTAGGACTTCTTACTTCACCATTCTAAAAACACCTCTTTACACCCAATTTAACATTTTTTCATTGACAGTCAGTTGGCAGTCATGACATAGCTGTCTCTAACTGCACATGTAACAATTTGACTGGTAAAAATAATCATATGAATAATGCAAAATTCAAATTGAGAATACATTTTGTCATAGTTTCATTGGCAAGGGTTTTTTTGAGTAGACCACACAGATAGATAGATAGATAGATAGATAGATAGATAGATAGATAGATAGATA
>NW_006973429.1:0-1663 GCF_000164805.1 Carlito syrichta | reverse complement strand
TATTCATAGAGGCATATGACTCTGCCTTCCTGCTGTAAGTACTGACTTTGCCACTCAGTAATGTGAGACCTTGAACAAAAGTACAGAACTTCTCAGAGACTCAGTTTCTCCATCTATACATTGAGAATAATGATGGTTTTGAGTGAATGAATACTTGCACATAAAAATTTGTGTCAGTTTATAAATTCATATTTGCATATGGCTTAGTGCAAAATCTTGTATATAAATAAGCATTATGCTTGCATTAGTTAAACAAAATGAGCAAACAACATAAATTAAGTTTTTATTGGTGCATACTACCCATTCAACAACACTAGTTGTCATTATGATTGCTATATTAGAAAATTCAGAAAATTGTATCAATTACAAATAAGCAGGAAAGTTACAATTATCTTCACTAATAGAGTATACTTGCACACCGTAATCTTTTATATTTTGATTCTATATGTTCCCAGAAATAATTTTTGTGGAAACTTCAATTATTATCAGAGTTATTGATAACTCAGAAATTAAAAAAAAAAAGAAAGAAAGAAAACCCTAACTCATAAAATAACAGTTCAGGTCCCTTGTATAGAAGGTTTAGTGTTTTATGAAATAGGAGATTATACTCTTTATTTACACACAAAACTAAGTCTTTTAGTCACCTGAATTCTCATAGTGCAGCCAATTAGAGACTGTAAATTAGAAGACAGCCATAAGAAACAAGTGTACCAACCCTGAAAGTGACAGTTGACAGTTGGACAATGAAAGAGAAAAACAAAACCTACCCTGACAGAACCTTATGCAATTGTTAGTTACCATCATGCTTATTTTGAGTCATTGAGAAAGTAACACATTATAATCCATATTTTTAAGAAAGCAGGAAGTTATATAATATAGAAAGAGTTCTTTCAAAAACAGTTGCAGAATTTTGGTTAAATGGTAAAACTTCAATTACTTAGAAACTTCACTTTCAAGACCTAAAATTCCCACATAATAAAATGTCACTGTATTTGATTTGGCTGACTAAATCTATGATTTTGAGGACATAGACTTATGAATAAATGCTAGTATAAAAGGTAAATTATTCTTCTATTACATAAAATAATGATGAGTGGTTGACCTTGGTATAATGTTGTTTGGGTATTATTTTGAGAATAATAAGATTTCCCAGCCGGGCCCGGTGGCTCAGCCTGTAATCCCGCGCCTTTGGGAGGCTGAGGTGAGTGGATTGCCTGAGCCCGCGGGTTCGAGACCCGCCTGGGCAGCGAGACCTCATCTCTACAATAAATCAAAAAATCAGCCGGGCGTGGTAGCGCATGCCTGTAATTCCAGCTACTTGGAAGGCTGAGGCGGAAGGATCGCCGGAGCCCAGCAGGTCGAGGCTGCGGTGGCCGGGAGCGGCCACTGCACTCCAGTCTGGGCGACAGAGTGAGACTCCAACTCAAAAAAAAAAAAAAAAAAAAAAAAGATTTCCCTAAGCATGAACCAAGTATTTAGAAAAGGTGATCATATTAGGAAAAAAACTCACAGAAAGCGTAAATACAATACATTTCTACTCATGCAATATGGAGACCCATTCATTAAAAATTTAAATTTTGCCTTTTAGTAGGTTGTATGAGATTCAAATGACAAAAAATTAAATTATTTTATTAATATCAATTTATTTTAATAATTATAATGC
>NW_006973428.1:0-1776 GCF_000164805.1 Carlito syrichta | reverse complement strand
AATCCACTCACCTCAGCCTCCCAAAGGCGCGGGATTACAGGCTGAGCCACCGAGCCCGGCTCACATTTTCTTTATCCATTCATCTGTTGTTGGACACCTAGGTTGAATCCATATTTTCACTATTGTGAATAGTAAACTTAGGGACACAGTAAACTTAGGGACACAGATATCACTTCAATATAATTACTTCCTTTTCTTTGGATAAGTGCCTAGTAATGAGACTGCTGTATCATATGGTAGTTATATTTGTAGTTTTTTGAGAAATTTCCATCCTGTTCCCCATAGTGGTTATACCAGATTGCATTCAATAGTGTATTCTTTTTTTTTTTAATATATTCTTACCCGCATTTGTATTTTTTTTTAAACTTTTTGATGGTAGCCATTCTCACTGGAATGAGATGATATCAAATTGGGGTCTTGATTTGCAATTTTCTGATGATTAGTGATGCTGAGTATTTTTAAAAATATATTTGTTGGCCATGTATGTCTTCTTTTGAAAAAAATTTTTTTAGATTATTTGTCCATTTTAAATTAGTTTGTTTGTTGTTTTGCTGTTGAGATGTTTGAGTTCCTTCTATATTCTGAATATTCTGTTGAATAAATAGTTTTCAGATATTTTCTCCCATTTAACAGATTGTCTTTTCATTCTGTTGATTGTTTCCTTTGCTTTGCAGAAGCTTTTTAATTTGATGTAATCCTATTTATTTATTATTACTTTTGTTGCCTGTGCTTTTTAGATTATTCATGAAATCTTCTCCCTGATCAATGTTCTGAAGCATTTTCTCTATGTTCTCTTTTAGTAGTTTTACAGTTTAATCTTACATTTAGATCTTGGATCTATTTTGAATTATTTTTTTGTACAGCATGAGAAGTGAGGTTCTAACTTCATTCTTCTATGTATGGCCATCTAGTTTCCCCAGCACCATTTATTAAAGAGACTGTCTTTTCCTCAAAGAATGTTCTTAACAACTTTGTCAAAAATCAATTCGCTGTAGATAAGTGGATTAAGTTCTGGGTTTTCTATTTTGTTCCATTGGTCTATGTGTATTTTTTTTCAATGTCAGTATCATACTGTTTTGATTACTAAAACTTTGTAGTATATTTTGACATCTGGTTGTATGATACCTCCAGTTTTGTTATTTTTGCTCATGATTGCTTTGTCTATTTGGAGTATTTTGTAGTTTCATACAAATTTTAGAATAGAAAGTTATTGGTATTTTGATATTAAATCTGTAGAATTTGGGGGACAGTATTGACATTTTCACTGTATTAGTTCTTCTAATCCTTGAGCATGACATGTTTTTCCATTTTTTTTTTTTGGTATCTTCTTCCATTTCTTTTATCCATGTCTTGCAGTATTTCTCATAGAGGTCTTTTACCTCATTAGTTAAATGATTATCTTAGCAAATCTTATCTAGAAGGAGGAAAGACTAGCATGAGCTAATGCTATGATTGATAAAAGAGAAGCAATATTTATTTCTTTGCTCATGATGGATTGATGAACACTTAGGTTGTTTCCACACCATGACTATTGTGAATAAGCTGCAGCAAATATGGGGATGTAGATATCTCTTTGACATACTGATTTCATTTCTTTTGAATATATAATCAGAAATGGGATTGCTAGATTATTTGATAGTTTTTATTTGTTTTTTTGAGAAACCTCCATAATGTTTTTCATAATAGCTATACTAATTTACATTCTCAAAAAGTGTGTAATTGTTCACTTTTCTTCATATCCTTGCCAGCACTTGCTATCTTTTGTTTTTTTTTTTT
>NW_006973427.1:0-625 GCF_000164805.1 Carlito syrichta | reverse complement strand
CCTGGTATGAATTTCCTCAACATAGATTTTTAAATAAATTTTGGATATTTTAACCATTTTTTAGGATTTCCTAAAAGTTTACTAGGAAAAATAATTAACAGTAAGTGGGTACTTTTCTTTGTCTATCACTGTTTCTATTACCCTTTCTCATGAATTGCCTACAGTATCACACATCAGTGTATTTTCTTCTATAACATCAAAGGAGATTAAAGATCCTTTTGATAAAATAATATGTTTATGTTTCTCATTTTTGACAGTATTTTTTAACAAACTTTTGGTTGCCAGAATTTATTTAAGATACTTAAGAAGAAACAGAAATATCTGCTCAGTTGTTACTAAAAGGGAAAAAAGACATGAGTGATTAATAAAATGTTTCTCCTTTTTAAAAACCAAAAAAAAGTACTTTCATGTTTCCAACCTGCTCTCGTTCAGCTTTATTTTAACATAATATAATTTATCTGTATAGCTCACTAAGATACTTTAAGTTTTATTTTATTAGATTGTTCTTTCCGTCAAAGGAAATGAGTCAAATGTAAACATAGTCTGTTGCAAAGAGATTTGGAACATATTTTTAATATCAAGTGATTCTCTACACAAGTAAGTAAAGTTCTAATGAACTAGAAAC
>NW_006973426.1:0-766 GCF_000164805.1 Carlito syrichta | reverse complement strand
TTGTGTTATCGAGGCTGGCAATGAATGACTGTGTCTCCCCAGGTCCTAGCCTGGGAAACAGAGCCAGACTCTCTCTCCATAAACATCAGAATCGTACACAGATTCTCAGCTGCACATGGTGTGTTCACAGGGCAAATGTATTAGAGCCAGGAAAAATGGGATTGTGGGGGAAGAAATGTCCCCAGGTGAAGAATGTGTCCCTGACCTTTCTTGGTCAAATATCCTCGTTGTCACGTTGGAGGGTCTGCCTGCCTGGGCCACATTTCTGACCTCAGATAGCAGAGTTGGCAGGAACCCGGCCAGGGGAGGGTTGGGGCTGGAAGGTGCTGAGTTTGAGGGACGCTCACATGTGGGGGAGTCGGGGTAAAGGACTGAGGGTAGAAACAGAAATTTTGCAGGAGAATAGATGCGTTTCTTTCTTTCTTTCTTTCTTTCTTTCTTTCTTTCTTTCTTTCTTTCTTTCTTTCTTTCTCTCTCTCTTTCTTTCTCTCTCTCTCTCTCTCTCTCTCTCTCTCTCTCTCTCTCTCTCTTTCTTTCTTTCTTTCTTTCTTTCTTTCTTTCTTTCTTTCTTTCTTTCTATCTTCCCTCACTAGGTTGCCCAGGCTCCTTTCTAACCACCCAACTCAGGCCATCCTCTCAGCCTGGGTCTCCCAAAGTGCTGTGATCACAGGTTTCCATTTGGTTGACATCTTGGTCCTCCTGCCTGGTCTTGATCTCTGGGCTGGAGGAGATCCTCCCGCTGAGGCCTGTCCTTTCCCAGAACTTT
>NW_006973425.1:0-668 GCF_000164805.1 Carlito syrichta | reverse complement strand
CCCTTTCTGTCATGACTGTCCCAGAGACTGACACTCACTGTGGTGACTGCCCAGTGACTACACCTCCTCTATGTTAGGTACCAAATTGACTGTTCCTCCTCTGCTATATGTGCCCAGTGACTGCCCCTCCTCTGTGAAATATGACCCTGTCACTGATCTTGCTCTGTGATCTGTGACCCAGGGACTAACTCTCCTCTGTGATCACTGTCAAAATTAATGAATCTCTTACATTATGAGTGTGTCACTGACAAACCATCCTCCATTATGGGTGCCACATTGACTGTGTCTCTTCAGTTATTTTTGCCCGTAACTGAACTTCCTGTCTAATTAGTGCCCTAGTAATCAGTTCTCCACTTTAAGGTGTATCCCAGTAATTGGGCATCCTCCACATTGGGCACACCATTGGTAAGACTTGTTTGTGATGGATGTGCCTGTGATTGGCCTCCTCAGTGATGAGTACCCCAATGACTGACCCTCCTTTGTGATGGTTATTCCATTGAGTGGTCCTCCTCAATAATGGATGTCCCATTCACTAGCCCGCCTCTATTATTTGTGTAACAGTGTCATGTCCTCCTCTGTGAGGGTGTCTCAGTGACTTCACTTTTCTGTGAAGTGTGCCTCTGTGACAGGTCCTTCTCTATTATGGGTTCCCCTTTGACTGCCCCTCC
>NW_006973424.1:0-691 GCF_000164805.1 Carlito syrichta | reverse complement strand
CAGAATTTATTTCAGTACAGGTTTTCCCTGCTAGGAGAGTGTTCTAAGAACCCACAGACATTGGCGTGCCAGCTAGCATTGTTGTGAGAGGCTGTGATTGGCTTCAGTGAATTTTTGTGTGGAGAGTCAGCACATTTGCCTATTCCATGACGGGTGACTTCCCAGCACTCCTGCCCACACCACTGAGCGGTCGGCAGCCTTGGACCCCAACGGCATGACCCTCGTGCTCCACCCTCCCTGTTTGTCTCTTTCCCCAGATGAAAAAGATCCTCAGGGGAAGATGTTTCGCCGAAGTGGAGGAGATGAAACAAAAAACGGCAGACGCACTCAAAAGCACTCAAATGGGTGAGTTCAGAATGCTTTGAGCAGTGGGAAAAGCATCTAGATACGTTGTATTATGTCAGATGAAGAGTATCTTTGAAGGTGATTGAAGCTTAAACGTGTCAGAATAAATACACATTTTTTTAATAAACAAATTCTGGGGTTGTTGCATTTTGTTTTTGAGATCCCCTCGTACACTGTAGGATGTTTAGCAGCACCTGTGGCCTCTGACACACGAGACACTAGATCCAAATGTGACAGCCTCTTCCTTTGGATTCACATTTTTGAGTGCTCCTTTCTTCTGTCTTTATTTTCTGCTCATATATTAACAATGGGAAATAGTGAGTGAACACGTATTATTTGCCAGACC
>NW_006973423.1:0-690 GCF_000164805.1 Carlito syrichta | reverse complement strand
CCCAGGGACCGCTTTGGGGAAATGACGGGCATGACTCTCAAAACTTTGGGGTACAGGGACTGTTGGGTGACTCACGCATGTCTCTTCAGCATTTTGGGAGGCAGGGCAGGAAGATGACTAGAGTCTGGGAGATCCAAACCCAGCTGGGCACCATAGTAACCCACACCAAAACCTCCAAGCACAACCCAGAAAACCTTGGGTGAGTACAGGCATTTAAAGGAGGATCGCCTCCAGACCAGAGTTCAAGACGAGGTAGGAGACTGGGATGTCAAGCAAATGGAATACCTGTGATCATTGGAGTTTGGGAGATTGAGGCTGAGAGGTTGAACCAAGTTGGGTGGTTTGAGAGCAGCCTGAGAAACCTAGTGAAGAAAGAAAAGTTAGAAAAAAAGAAAGAAACCAAAAAGAAAGAAAGGTAGAAAGAAAGAAAGACAGGAAAGAACGAAAGAAAGAAAGAAAAAGAAAGAAAGAAAGAAAGAAAGAAAGAAAGAAAGAAAGAAAGAAAGAAAGAAAGAAAGACAGAAAGACAGAAAGAAAGAAATCCATTATTCTGCAAAACTTCTGCCTTAAGTCTGTCCCTGCCCACCCACCCACATGTGAAGGTCCCCCAAGCTTGGCCCCTTTCACCCACAACCCCCACATGGCTGCTCCCACTTTGCTGCGAGAGTTCCCAAGGCTCCCTGGCCACGT
>NW_006973422.1:0-769 GCF_000164805.1 Carlito syrichta | reverse complement strand
CCCGTATCTCTTATTTTGAAAAGTTTCCAATCACTTATTTTGCACACTTTTCAAAGGGAATGTTTGTCTGATTTTTTGAGTGTTTTAGTATCTTGTAGATCCTAGATGTTATGCTCTTTTACAGATATATGTTGGAGAATCGTTTTCTCCACTCTATTGGCTGTATCTCTGCAATTCTGATGGTTTCTTTTGTTTTGCAGAAGTATATTAATTTGATGGAATCCCACTTGTCTAACTTACTTCTTACAGCATGGGTATTTAGGGTTCTGAAGAGGAATTAATTTCCGGTTCCATTTTCCATAGTGGTGTCTCCTTTGTGTTCTAAGATTCTTATAATCTGGTTTTCTACGTTTAGATCTTTGATCCATTTAGATTTAATGTTTGTGATTATGGTTAGGGTTCCTGTTTCAACCTTGTGCATGTCTTCAGCCTTTTCTCAGCACCATTTGCTGAATATGTTCTCCATTACCATTGAATCTTGGGTGCTTTTTCAAAGACGAATTGGTTGAGATTTTGAGTATTCTGTTCTCTGCCCTGATCCATTTGCTTATGGACCTCTTCTTGTACCAATACCAGAATGTGTTGATTATTGTAAGTATATAGTAAAGTTTGAAGTCTGGAACAGTGATAGCTCCCGCTTTGTTTCTTTTGATAAGATTATTTTCGCTATTCTTGTGTGTTTATTGTTTCATATGAATTCTTTTCTTTTATTTTTGAGTTGAAGTCTCACTCTGTCACCCAGACTGCAGTGCAGTGGTCGCTCTGGGCC
>NW_006973421.1:6894-8700 GCF_000164805.1 Carlito syrichta | reverse complement strand
AAGGCTATAAAGTAACAATAAGAAATGTAAAAATGTCTATTTCTATAGGCATGGTTAAACTAGACATCATATAATGAGACTGCATGCAGAACTCAATTTTCTATACTTGGAAACTAAATTGCTTCTACCCAGTAGAGAGAGCTGACACTGTGAACAATGACAGACAGCTTGTTACATATATATTTGCTCCAGGGTTCAAAGGCTGTGCATTTACTGTAGTAAATGAGTGCCTGGGAGATGTTGATCTCACAGATGCAACGAAATTTTCCCATAATTGTATACAGAAAGGAGTCATTTCGTTTTAGAAATCTAGAAATATTTATAAGTAACCATTTTGGTTTTTAGATTTTCATACAAACTTTAAGTCAGAATTTTTTTTTTTTGAGTTGGAGTCTCAATCTGTTACCCAGACTGGAGTGCAGTGGCCGCTCCCGGCCACTGCAGCCTTGACCTGCTGGGCTCCGGCGATTCTTCCACCTCAGCCTTCCAAGTAGCCAGAATTACAGGCATGCTCTACCACGCCCGGCTGATTTTTTGATTTATTGTAGAGATGAGGTCCTACTGCCCAGGCGGGTCTCGAACCCACGGGCTCAGGCAATCCACTCACCTCAGCCTCCCAAAGGTGTGGGATTACAGGCTGAGCCACCAAGCCCAGCTCAGAAATATTTATACTGAATCTTCCTGAGCGCTTTGGTAATTAAATCTCATTTGGAAAATTTTTTTTTTTTTTGAATTGGAGTCTCACTCAGTCGCCTCAACTAGGAGTGCAGTGGCTGCTCTTGGCCACTGCAGCCTCGACCTGTTGGGCTCTGGTGATCCTTTGGTCTCAGCCTTCCAAGTAGCTTGAACTACAGGCATGCGCTACCATGCCCTACTAATTTTTGATTTATTGTAGAGATGAGGTCTTGCCAAGTTGCCCAGGTGGGTCTCAAACCCGCGGACTCAGGCAATCCACTCAACTCAACCTCCCAAAGCATGAGATTATAGGCTGAACCACCGAGCCCGGCTTGGAGATTTTTTTAACATGCTCTGGAGAATGAGATGCATAAGGGAGTACAAAAAACTCTGAAATTATTTTTTGGAGGGCGGGCGCCTTGTAGTACAGGTTATTCTCGCTAGGTAAGTGCTCTAGGAACACATTGGCATCAGTGTACCAGCTAGCATTGCTGTGAGAGGCTGAATTTGGCTTTTGTGAGTGTTTTTTTTTTTTTTTGGTGGGGGGAATTCCTTCAACACATTTACCCATCTCCTGATGGGTGATTTCCGAATACACCTTCCTGCACTGCACTGAGTGTTCAGCAGTTTTGTTTTGTTTTTTACCCAAAATGACCCTTATTCCAATTCTCTCTGTTCACCCAATCTTGCCCTGAGTGATTTTCTTGTTTTCCCCAATGAAAAAGTCCTCAAAAGGAAACGTTTTGCCAATTTGGAAGAGGTGAAACAAAAATCAATGGAAACACTAAAAGACATCAAAATTGATGAGTTTAAAAACTGTTTTGAGCAGTGGAAAAGTGTTTCACTAGGTGTATTGCATCAAATTGAGAGTACTTTGAAGGTGATTGAAATTTAAGCATGTAAGAATAAATACACAATTTTAATAAATAAATTCCATTTTTGGTGGTCCTCTGTCATATGTCTTATATTTTGATAAAGGAGAGAGAAGAAAGAATCATTTCCACAGATAATTTATTTGTGCCCAACCAGCAGGTCTTATCTTAGTGTCCAGTAGGATTTAAAAAGGTGTCCTAGATGTGACTCCCTGAAAAAGAGACTAAGATAGGAATTTGGGTGCATGCTGGGATGTCT
>NW_006973421.1:4483-5464 GCF_000164805.1 Carlito syrichta | reverse complement strand
TTTGCTGCAACCTGATTATGAACATCGCCATGTTAACTGCAGACTATTCCAACTGGGAAACCTCAGGAACCAGAGTGCCTGCACCACTGCTGAGAAGGTTCCTGATTTCCTCATAGCCCTTGCTTCCTTACAACAAACTTAGTTCCCTGAGGTAACTTGTGCAAATCATTTCCTCACCACCTGAAAGAGCTTAATGGAGACTTAGAACAAAGTAGGAGATTCTTTGCTGTCATCACTTGGGTGAAGTCTGCTCCCCAATCTAGGAACAAGACCTACATTACATCAGAAAGCCCTTTGTGAGCCATGGAAGGTTAGGTTAAACAGAGCCTTGGTGTACAGGGCAGACATTAAAATCTACTGTCTCAGCTGGGCTCGGTGGCTCAGCCTGTAATCCTGTGCCTTTGGGAGGCTGAGGTGAGTGGATGATCTGAGCCTGCGGGTTCGAGACCTGCCTGGGCAACTTGGCGAGACTTTATCTCTACAATAAACCAAAAAAAAAAAAATCAGCTGGGCATGGTAGTGCGCGCCTGTAATTCCGGCTACTCAGAAGGCTGAGGCGGAAGGATCACCAGAGCCCAGCAGGTCGAGGCTGCAGTGGCCAGGAGCGGCCACTGCACTCCAGTCTGGGCGACAGAGTGAGACTCCAACTCAAAAAATAAAAAAAAATCTACTGTCTCAACATAGATGTCAAAGCAAAATGAAAAACCAGGTGGGCTGCTACAGGAGAACAGCTACAATTCATTCTGTTTCAGCCCACGCTTAATTTAACAATAACACCAAAAAGAATTTAGAGAGGTTAAGAGATCTCTACAAGGTCTCATTTATTTACTGATCAAATACATAATGATCAGTGTCAACCAAAGATTGGATACTGCGCTAAGTCCAATATATACAACAGACAGTCTTGGGTAACCCAAGCTCTTGGGGAACTCCAGGTTTAAAAGGGCAGATACAGGTGGGCAAACAGATGGTTATGATGCA
>NW_006973421.1:0-3659 GCF_000164805.1 Carlito syrichta | reverse complement strand
AAATTGAATATTTTTTTTTCTTTTGTTGATTGACAATTACTGGATTTTTGGTAATTAATTTGCACAATACTGACATTATTGCTATTTTTAAAAGCATGCTTAGGATTCATAAATTTTTTTTGTTGTTGGAGTCTCACCATGTTGCCCAGGTTGGAGTGCAATGGTATGCTCAGGGCCACCGTAGTCTCAACCTGCTGGGCTCTGGGGATCCTTCCACCTCAGCCTTCCAAGTAGCCAGAACCACAGGTGCACATCACCACACCCAGGTATTTTTTAAAATTTATTGTAGAGATGAGGTTTCGCCATGTTGCTCAGGCTGGTCTTGAATCCCTTGGCTCAGGTGATTCCCTCACCTCTGCCTCCCAAAGCATAAAATAATTTTTAAAATCAGTAGCTGAAATAGAAACATATTTCCAACACAAAACCATGTAAACAGATTCTAAAATTTTTAATTTGTTGAAAGTATAAATGCTAAATACACATTAACAGATAAAATTAATAAAGTATTATTCTAAAACATACAAGGTAGGTCCCCAAATTGGAATTTACTTATTAAAATTATATATATATATATATATATATATTTGAGTTGGAGTCTCACTCTGTTGCCCAGACTGGAGTGTGGTGGCTGCTCCCGGCCACCGCAGCCTCGACCTGCTGGGCTCTGGTGATCCTTCTGCTTCAGTCTTCCAAGTAGCCAGAATTATAGGCATGTGCTACCACGCCCGGCTGATTTTTTGATTTATTGTAGAGATGAGGTCTCGCCTGCCCAGGCGGTCTCGAACCCGTGGGCTCAGGCAATCCACGCACCTCAGTCTCCCAAAGGCATGGAATTACAGGCTGAGCCACCGAGCCCAGCTAAAATTGTATTCTTATATATTTAAACTTCAGTCATCTTCAAAGTATTCTTCATTTGATGCAATGCACCTATCAAGATGCTTTTTCCACTTCTTACAACAGTTTAATTCATCACAATTTTGATGCTTTTTATAGTTTTTCCTGTTTTTTGTTTCACCTCTTCTACATTGGAAAACATTTCTCTTTGAGGACTTTTCTCCATTTATGGAAACAAAATAAAAAGTTGTTCAGGGTAAGATCAGGTGAATAGGAAGGGTGGGGCATGGAGATTACACTGTTTTTGTTCAAAAACTGCTGATCACTCAGCACAGTGTAGGCAGGGTGTGTTGTCATGGTGGCAGAATCAGTTAACCCTCTTTTCCACAACTCTGGACAATTCTTCCACAGTGCAGCATCTCACAACAATGTTAGTTGGCACATTGATTCTGATGGGTTCCTAGAACACTTACCTAGCTGGGGAATCCTGTCTTATGAGGGGCCTGTCCTCCAAAAGATAATTCCTTTTTTTTTGAGGAGGTCCTCCCTCATATTACATGAGATACAACTGATAATTAATCATGCATGAAAAATCTAAATATATAATTTTCTCTTTTTTAAAAAATAAAAAAAGTTAAAATAAAACATTAAAGGAAGGGTGTGCATTAATATCATAATTTGGAGCATTTTTTTGCAGATTTTTCTAGCTGCTGAAATGGCTCTTGTGTGTTCTCATCAGGAAATAGGAGAAAGAGAATCTTCATCTTCAAATAATTGCATAATTTTTTCTCCTGTTTGTGGGGAACTTTTAAACAACATTCAGGAACTGAAATATTATTTATATATATTCGTGTACACTCTTTTGCAGAGAAAGTTGTGTTTCTTTGAAAGAAAATTTTTCTGGTTCATTTGTGTCTCTTCTGTGGTTTTATCTTGGTTCTCTAGATACTTCAAGCAGAGTTACCTGTTTCAGTTTCAAAACTTTCAGATGTATATAGCTCTCGTGCAGAAAGCTTTTGAACCAGATTAGAATGATTACTGTAAATGAAACTTTACTGTATCAACTGTCATTTTCTTCCTCTTCTTGAGGAATCTGGAGTTTTTATTTTTAATACAAAATTTGAATACAGTAGAGAACTTTTTATGCATGCAATCAATATGCAAATAATTTTCAGATTTCAGATTTATTTGGATTATAAAATAATGGCATCATATCAATAAAAATACCTGACTTTTTAGTAGCATATATCAGAACCCAAAATACCAAAACCACGAGGGTAGTTAGTAATGACTGTAATAATTAGCAATATTGGGAAAATCAGGTAGAGGTCATTGTCAAAGAACCTATTGAAATTGAAAAGCAAGAGATTATTGAAAAAGGTGACACTGTGGAAACTGTTTCTCTCACCTCTTACTATGCCGATTTTCTATTCATTATAATTGAATTAGAATAAAATATTTTGAAACAAATCATTCTAATGTTGAATTCAAGCCTAAGATGCCTAGAGCAGTGACATACGCCTATGCTCACTTCAGGGAAGTGTGCTAGAAAAAATAATTTATCTTCAATCCAAACTGTTAGGTACAGATATGGTCAGGGTGTATGGAGAGTTGAGAGGCACAGGAGAGAGGGGTGCAGAACCACCAGAGCCAGCAAGCCAGCGGTGCAAGCACTGGGATCCCAGAGATCTGAGTAGATGCAAAGAATTGTGACACAAAAAAAGGTTAAGAAAGAAAAGTTTATTTAAAAGTAAGTAAAGAAGTTTTACCTCTCCAAGGTGGGGGAGAAGACCAAAGCCTGGAAACATGGTGACAGCCATAGCTCAAAGAGCACATGGCTACCCAGAGTCTAGCAAGACAATGGCTACTGTTTGCTTGTGGTTGAGTCCTTTTAACCATTCTCCTTGATGGGGGAAGATCAGTAGGTGATTGGGTGATGGTCTGCTTCCACATCATCACAAAGGGGCAGACAAATGCAGGTACTGATGCCAGGAGATGGATAGCAGGCAGATGGATGGGTTAGTCACATTGTAGTAGGAAAAATAGAGAGATCATGACACCGAGACTATTATAGGAAGTGGCACTTTATTATGCTGGCTAGCACAGCGGGCCCAAGAATTTCATGCATTCAAATATCAAGCTTGAGCATGCCAGAACAGGAGACGTGGGGTCTTATACCCTCATTTAGGTAAGGGAAAGGGGTCGTGTTGAGTGATTACATATTTCCTTTGTAATCTTACAAGGTTGTACTCAGCAAAATCAGATTTTTCAAAGAACAAATGGTTTCCAGGAACTGCAGGCTTGTAAACTGTCAACTTCAGAAGGGGGGATTTTGGATAAGTCTGTGAATTAGCCACTATTTTTGTATATCCATTAAATGGCTAGTCTTTGGGCCATTTGGCCTTTCCCAAACAAAACCTGCCTGGTGCCCTGGCGGGTCTTTAAAGTTGCAACTTGCGTTTCAAAAGGAAATACCTTTAACTGCTATCAACTCTTTTCCTGCCCTGGGCTAGTGATTGCCATGAGGTCAACTGCTGATCCTGAACCAGCTACGTTTCTGTGTTTATTCACTCAATCATACAAGAAATATATTTGACCATTTGCCGCATCCTGCCACAACATGATTGCTGCCAAGGTGTGTCACAAAGAGCTAATTAGGTGAACTCTCTGGGGTGGGGGGCGTTTCCTGCAAGAGACTTGTTAGATATTTGCAATTCACAAACTCATGACTTTGGCCTTGACAAGGAATCAAAAGTTTACTAGAGATTATTATGCTAAACCATGAATGGTTGGGCTGTCCTGGTCTTACATCTGAAGGAGATTTG
>NW_006973420.1:0-420 GCF_000164805.1 Carlito syrichta | reverse complement strand
GAAGGCTGAGGCGGAAGGATCCCCAGAGCCCAGCAGGTCGAGGCTGCGGTGGCCAGGAGTAGCCACTGCACTCCAGTCTGTGCAAGAGAGTGAGACTCCAACTCAAAAAAAAAGAAAAGAAAAGTGCTGACTATGGGCTGGGCATGGTGGATTAAACCTGTCATCCCAGCAATTTGGGAGGCCGAGGCAAGAGGATGAAATGAGCCCATGGGTTTGAGACAAGCCTGGGAAACATGGTGAGACCTTGTCTATACAATATATCAAAAAATTATCTGGGTGTGATAGCACACACTTATAGTTCTAGCTCCTTGGAAGGCGGAGGTGGAAGGATCACCAGAGTGGCTGTAAGCATGACATTGCTGTCCAGCCTGGCCAACAGACTGAGACTCTGACTCAAAAAAATAAAGTGCTGTCTATGAA
>NW_006973419.1:0-831 GCF_000164805.1 Carlito syrichta | reverse complement strand
GGGAGGTGGGCATAGTAAGGTTTTTGGGTATGTTAGCAGGGCTCTTTTGCTGGATTTTTCAGATTTGTTTTATAGGGTATATTCAGGTTTATACAAATTTGTGAGCTAACATATACTTTATATGCACTTCTAAGTTCATGTGCACTTAATCTATATGTATTTACAGCTAATAAGTGAGCTTTAGAAAGCAAACATCCAAAATAATTAAGATAATTTTGAAGAAAAACAAAATACCCTATCAGACATCAAGACTTATAAAGCAACAGTAAATAAGACAATGTGGTAGTGAAGAACAGAATAGAGTTCCCAACAGACCAATACATATAGAGAAATTTCACAAGTCATAGAGACAACTCCTAAAGCTTTACAAACCAGCCAGAGATAGTTATTAAATTAGTGGTGTTAAGAAAACTGGTTTTCTATTTTTTGTTTGTTTGTTTGTTTTGAGTTGGAGTCTCACTCTGTCACCCAGACTGGAGTGCAGTGGCCGCTCCCGGCCACCACAGCCTCGACCTGCTGGGCTCCAGCGATCCTTCCGCCACAGCCTTCCGAGTAGCCGGACTGACAGGCGCGCGCTACCATGCCCGGTTAATTTTTTGATTTATTGTAGAGATGAGGTCTCACTGCCCAGGCGGGTCTCAAACCTGCGGGCTCAGGCAATCCACTCACCTCAGCCTCCCAAAGGTGCGGGATTACAGGCTGAGCCACCGACCCCGGCTTGGTTTTCTATTTTTTTTAAAAGCTCTACTTACATCATATACAAAAATCAATTCCTGATGAGTGAAAAACTATATAAGAAAATAAAGTCTTTTCAAAAATAGAATAAAATAT
>NW_006973418.1:0-849 GCF_000164805.1 Carlito syrichta | reverse complement strand
TGCCCAGCCTTCACACTCCTCTTGGTGCCCCACTGTGAAGCTCGCTCACTGGAGAGGGCAGCCAGAGTAACCCACCGAACCCATCACTCGGGAGTGCCTGGCACAGGGATGTGTCTCCACCAGGGAGCCTCCACCTCCTAACGCCTCATACCCCAGGGTGGACCGGCTCGCTCATCCCAAGGGCTACCTCGGGGAATGCCAGGGCGTGACTCTCAAACCGTCTGGGGGGGTCAGCCAGGTGACTCACGCCTGTCTCCACAGCACCCCGACACAAAGCAAAACCCAGAAAACCTGGGGTGAGGGCAGGCCTCAGATAGAGGATCCTTTCAGGCCCAAAGTTCAACACTAGGAAGGAAGATCAGCATGTCGACCAAATGGAAAGACTGTGATCACAGCAGTTTGGGAGGCTGAGGCCAAGAGGAAGGCCCCAGTTCGGTAGTTTGAGAGCAGCCAGGACTACCATGTGAGGGAACAAAAGAGAGAGAGAGGAAAAGAAAGATAGAAAGAAAGAAAGAAAGAAAGAAAGAAAGAAAGAAAGAAAGAGCATATGTCACCAAATAAATCCATTTTTCTGCACAAGTTTTTCCCTCAGTCCTTCTCCCCTGCCTCCCCACATACGAGAGTCCCCCAAGCATGACACCCTGTGGCCCCAACTCCTCCCATGGCTGTCCCCGCTTTGGTGAACAAATTCCCGAGGCTTCCTGGCCAACTTCCTGCCATCTCTTTTCTATGAGGATAAAAATGTGCCCCAGACAATTCGACCATCCAACTCAGCAACGAGGATATTCTGTCAAGAAATTCCAGGGACACATCTCTCACCGGGGACATTTCTTCTCCCCTTCCCATCTT
>NW_006973417.1:0-696 GCF_000164805.1 Carlito syrichta | reverse complement strand
GATGCTTGGTAAACAGGGTGCAAGGACAGTCTGAGTCCTGCAGGTTGAGGCCTAGGAGCACCAATCGTGCCTCCGCTTCACAGCCTGTCCAATGGAGACTCCAGGGACAAAAAAGATGCCTCCCTCAAGGTCTTAATGGGCGTCCATGGCTCCCCAGGGACAGGTCCGTGAGGGTGGGAGACAATGGAATGATAGGAAGAGGAAGGGGCACTCCCCCCACCTGAAGGTGGCAGACAGGGCGACCAGAACCTGGACTGGCCATGGTGTCGCCGGGCTTCCTTGATGGCTATGTGCCTGATGGACGCCCTAGCTCGGGTCCATCTGTTCTGTGAACTCACATACATCTTTTCTGTGGGGCACAAGTGTGGTGAATGGAGGCAGGCCTTCTGTGTCGTGTGGCCGAAGAAGCTGAATGGATATTCCAGCTGGCCACCTTTGAAACATCCCACAAACGGCAGACTGGAAAATGTCTTTTCTTCTCCCATCCATGAGATTGACTCCTCGCAATGGGTAGCAGGGATGGTGGCAGTGGTGGTGATTATTATTATTAGTTGGAGTTGGCATCCTGCTTTGCCACCCAGGCAGAGGGCAGGGGCATACTCATGGCCACCATGGGCTCCACCTTCCAGGCTCAGGAGATTCTGCTGCCTCGCCCCCCAAGTGGCTGGAACCATAGACCTGCGCCACCACACCTGG
>NW_006973416.1:0-807 GCF_000164805.1 Carlito syrichta | reverse complement strand
CAGGAGATCACCAGAGCTCACGAATTCGAGGCTGTCAATGAATGACGGTTGTGTCCCTGGGCCCAAGCCTGGGTTACATAACCAGACCCTGTCTCCAAAAACATCAGAATCATACACAGATTCTCATCTGCAAATGGTGTGTTCACAGGGCGACTGGCTTCAGAGTCAGGAAAATAGAATTGCTGGGGAAGAAATATCCCCAGATGAGGGATGTGTCCCTGGACTTTCTTGGGAGAAAATCCTCATTGCTGAGCCAGAGGGTTGGCCTTCCTGGGGAAGATTTCTCACCTCAGAGAGGAGAGCTGGCAGGAACCCTCTATGGGATACTTGGGAAATCCCACTCCAAAGCTGGGGCAGCCATTGGGGATGTTGGGCTGGAAGGTGCTGAGCTTGTGGGACCCTCATATGTGGGGGGAGCAGGGGGGAAGGACTGAGAGCAGAAAGTTTGCAGGAGAATGGATTTCTTTCTTTCTTTCTTTCTTTCTTTCTTTCTTTCTTTCTTTCTTTCTTTCTTTCTTTTCTTTCCTCACTAGTTGAACAGGCTGCTCTCACTAGTTGAACAGGCTGCCCGACTTTCCTCACTAGTTGAACAGGCTGCGCGACTTTGTCCATTCTCTCCACCTTGGCCTCCCAAACCCCTGCGATCACATGCTTTCCATTTGGTGACATCCTGGTCTTCTTGCCTGGTCTTGAAATCTGGGCCAGAGGCGATCCTCACGCTGAGGCATGACCTCACCCATGCTTTCTGGTTTTTGCGTGAGGTCGAGGTGAGGACCTGATAGAATGTCCAGCCTGGTCTCGAGCTCG
>NW_006973415.1:0-651 GCF_000164805.1 Carlito syrichta | reverse complement strand
TCCCAACCAATACATCACCATGGAAACCTGAAGTTTCGGGGGTAGGCAGGGACCTCCAGTAGGCCTCCAGTTGAAGGTCTGTGTTTTGGAGCCGTGTTTCAGTGAGTCACAGTCAGAGAGGCCGACAAAGGCATGTGTTTATTTCATCCTCCTCCTGGGTAAAAGCCAGGAATGAATGTCTACCATTTCAATGGTCTATGCAGCAAATTTACACTCAATTTTGAGAATCCCATTTTCAGCTCCTGATCTGTTCTTTGAGAAGATGTCATCTGGAGTCTTCTGGGCACAAGGGTCTGAATCATCATTTGGCGATAAATGTTAGGCAGAGCTTTTCAGACGTCCCAGAGCTGTAGGAGTAGGGGCAGGGTGGGTGAGGTCATCCTCATTTGCTCCCGTCAAGGGCACAACCAAACTGCAGGCAGAGAACTCCATCACACCTGAGCAGGTATGTTTGGCAAGGCCTGCTTCTGGTAGGTGAGAGTTAAGGAGAGGAGGAATTGCTCTGTGACCCCTCAACAATCTGGGAACGGTGTTACACCTCACTAGGATGGGCATTCCAATTACATCCCCTGAATTTTGTCACAGGGAGGCTCAGTACCCTAAAGAGACAATGGCGTTGGTGTCACCCGATGTTGCTCATCTCCCATTTCT
>NW_006973414.1:0-607 GCF_000164805.1 Carlito syrichta | reverse complement strand
CCCCAAGTGGCTGGAACCACAAGTCTGTGTCAACACGTCCAGTAATCTTTGGTTTTATTTGTGATGACCGAGACGAGGTTTTGCCCAGTATCATGAGCTGTTCTTGAACCCGCAGGCACAGGCCATTCACTCACCTCACAGGCCATTCACAGGATGCCAGGGTGAGCCCCTGAGCCCAGCCTGTGGTTGGTATCATCATGCTGAGTCAGAATCAGGATCTGTCGCCCAGGCCAGAGCAAAGGGGCCTGCTCTAGGCCACCACAGCCTCCACCAGTTGGGTTCTGGTGATCCTCCTGCTGTGGTATCCGCAGCAGGCGTAATGACAGGTGTGTGCCACCATACTCGGCTCACTTTTCGGCTTCTTGTGGTGATGAGCTTTCACCAAGATGCCCAGGCTGGTCTTGAACACGGGGGCTCAGGCCATCCTCTCACCTCAGCCTCAGAAAGCACCAGGGTGACAGGCATGTGCCCCCATAACCGGCCTTCACACCCCTTTTGGGGCTCTACCATGAGGCCTGTTCTCTTCAGATGACCTGGGACTGTGGAGAGTACAGCCATAGTTGTCCACTGAGCCTGTCATGAGGGAATGCCTGGCACAGAGGCCAGT
>NW_006973413.1:0-617 GCF_000164805.1 Carlito syrichta | reverse complement strand
AATAAAATGGCATTTTAAATGTGTGGGTGATAGAATAAATCAGATAGGGTTCTGGAAGCATATAGAAAACTTAGGGTTTTGTGTCTTGCATTTTGTTTATGCTTGTTTATGGTTAGATGTAATGTTTTCTATGGTTGTTGCTGCTTTCTGACATGACTGACTCAGAATGTCACAAGACATATTAATAGTGGCTAGATCATGTAGCATCTAATGTAAACTTTCATTAGGTTTATATTAGAAAACAGACACACACACAAAAAAACCCCCAAAACAAAACAGAGTGGAAAGAAACGTGAAGAATGACTTCAGTTTTCTGAAGTTCAAGGTTTTAATATTTTTTTTTTAACAAATGGCATTTTGTTTAGTTCACTTAGATTGTCTCAGAATACACAACTAAATTCTTGGATACAATATTTTTAAGTCCTAATGTTGATATTTCACATTTTCCAGGAAATCATATAACACAAATACATGTAACTATCATATTGAAGACTTACTTTTCTCTGAGAAATATCTTCAGATACTTGCATAGCAACATATTCATTGGCCATGTTTTTGTGTATTTGAAAAGTATGATCACTGCACACTGTATTGTTTCTCCTAACAAAGCATTATAT
>NW_006973412.1:0-453 GCF_000164805.1 Carlito syrichta | reverse complement strand
AAACACTCAGAATAATCAGACCAACATTCCCTTTGAAAAGTGTGCAAAATACGTGATCGGACATTTTTCATAGAAGAGATATGGGCAGCCAGCAGACCCGTGAAAATTGATCAGTTTCAGTCATTACCAAAGAAATGCAAATGAGACCACTTTGAAATACCACATACCCCCTGTAAGACTGGCCATCATTAATAAAATAATAACAGAGGCTGGTAAAGATTTTGGGGAAATATACATGATTATACACTGCTTGTGGAGTGAAAAGTAGAACAATACCTTTGGAAAAGGGTGTGGTGGTTTCTAAAGTGAGAAAATATTGACCTACAATGTGGCTCTGTAATTCCCCTGTAGAGAATATACCTGTAGGAACTCAAATCATTTTACCGAAAAGATACCTGCACAAGTATGTTTCTTGCAGCTCTAATCACAATTCCAAAAAACATGGTGCCAGCC
>NW_006973411.1:0-749 GCF_000164805.1 Carlito syrichta | reverse complement strand
TAAGTGGATCAAAGATCTAAACATAGAAACCAGATTATAAGAATCTAGAAAACAAAGGAGACACACTATGGAAAATGGAACCCGGAAAATTAATTCCTCTTCAGAACCCTAAATACCCATGCTGTAAGAAGTAAGTTAGACAAGTGGGATTCCATCAAATTAATATACTTCTGCAAAACAAAAGAAACCATCAGAATTGCAGAGATACAGCCAATAGAGTGGGAAAAACGATTCTCCAATATATATCTGTAAAAGAGCATAACATCTAGGATCTACAAGATACTAAAACACTCAGAAAAATCAGACAAACATTCCCTTTGAAAAGTGTGCGAAATAAGTGATTGGAAGCTTTTCAAAATAAGAGATACGGGCAGCCAGCAGACACATGAAAATTGCTCAGCCTCACTCATCATCAAAGAAATGCAAATTAGACCAATTTGAAACACCTCATAGGCCCTGTAAGAGTGGCCATCATTAATTAAACTAACAGTAACAGGGGATGGTAAGAATTTGGTAAAAAATAAATGTTTCTATACTGCATGTTAACTGAAAAGTAGAGCAACACGTTTAGAAAAGTGCGTGGTGTTTTCTAAAGGGACAAGATATTGATCTACTATGTGACTCAGTGCATCCTCTGTAGAGAACATATCTGGAGCAACACAAATCATTTCCCCGAAGAATACCTGCACAAGTATGTTTTTTTGCAGCTGCAATCGCAATTGCAAACAACAGGGTACCAACCATGTTGC
>NW_006973410.1:4831-5565 GCF_000164805.1 Carlito syrichta | reverse complement strand
CATCTAAGATTCCTGGTTCCCCTTCACAAAACCTCCACAAAATGTGGAATCTTCCAACCACAAAATCCCAATTCCTACCTTGCCACGCACAAGAATTTTCTGTACTTTGAGGTCACCTGAATCGAGGAATTTTGTACCAAGATACCTTTGATTCTGGGGAATATAATCATGGTCATAGATGTTCCTAGGAAACAAAAGAATTTGTTGTGCCAGATCATTGATTACAGCTAACAAGAGGACCTGAAATTTCCTGAGGACTTGTAATGACAGATTTAGCATATCCACGGAGCAAGTAGCTCTGAAAATGTACGGACCCCGATGCCCAGATTGCTGATTACACCTTATCCTGGGCCAGGTAGATTACGGAAAATGAGAACACTTACAACCGGATTTCTGGTTCGTTCTCAGTAAGATGCCCTGATTTTTCCTGTTGATGTGAATTCCAAACTCAGTATATCAAAAGACAGATGCTCGCAAGTTTCCTAGGGACGTGGATTTCATTATTCCTGGTTACCTTTAAAAATACGTACAAAACATTTGGCAACTGCAAACCTTTGTCCCGTCTCAAAATAAAAAGAGACACGGAAGGGGAAGGATTACATGGTTCACCTCAAGACCAGAGTTACATCCAATAAGGCAAGAAGATTCTTTTTCTCCTGAATCTGGCCTTAGTTGTTCCCAGGAACCTAACGGTCTTTGAGTGACAAATACCAGTTTACAACTTTTAAGAGGAC
>NW_006973410.1:0-3146 GCF_000164805.1 Carlito syrichta | reverse complement strand
AGAGGACCAGAATGTTGCTGGAGTCCTGAAATGACTGATTCATAATACCCACAAGCCAAATATCTCCGAAACATGAGACGAGCTCGAAGTCTTGATTCTTGTTTATACCACAGCAAGACACCCTGATTATTTTTCGGAATGTGGACTAGTGTTTCACAGATTCTTTATTCTTCCTTAGCGAGGGTCCGTGTAATGTCCTGTATATGAGGACTCCCTTTTCCCAGAATCCTATTTGGAAACCCTGATTCTTGTTTTGCTATTAGTAAGAGGTCATGTAGATATTGAGGTGGAGGAACCGTGTAAAACAGGTTTCTTTTTTCTCCTTAGTTAGTGATCGTGTAGATTCTGTATATGAGTACTGCTGTTAACTATGTTCCAGCTTCTAAACTCTCATTCTTGTTTAGGCCACAGCAAATGGACTGTTGATTCTTAGGACTGTGGACTGTTATAACCCCGATAAATTTTCTTCCTTGACAAGGGGCTGTGTATTTTCCTGTATTATAGTACTCTCATTAGATACAACCTGCTTCGAAACTCTGATTCCTTTTTAGCTCATTCCAAGATGTTTTGCAGATGTTTGGGATTGAGGACTCGTGTAACTCAGATTCCTTATTCTTTCTTAGCAAAAGGTCATGCAGTTGCCTGTAAATAAGGACTCCAATTCCCCAGATTCATGCTCGAAAACACCATGGTTCGTGATTAGCCCATAGCAAGACAACCTGAAGTTTTTTTGGGACTGAGGACATGAGTAACGCAGATTCATTATTCTTACTTAGCAATGGCAGTGAAGTTTCCTGTATGTGAGGACTCCCATTACCCAGATTCCTACTTCAAAAACCTGATTTGTGGTTTCCTCTTAGGAAGACGGCCTGTAGTTTTGGGATTGAGGACTCATATAACGAAGATTCCTTATACTTCCCAAGCAATATGACATGTAGTTTCCGGTATATGACGTCCTGAAATGACTGAATGGCGTCCTGACTTCCTGAAATGACCCACAAGACAAATGACGTCCTGACGTCCTGAAATGACCCACAACCCACGTTCTGAAATGACGTCCTGATATGACCCACTAGCCAAATATCTCTGAAACATGAGACAAGCTCGAAGCCTTGATTCTTGTTTATACCACAGAAAGACGCCCTGAGAATTTTTTGGATTGTGGACTAGTGTATCACAGATTCCTTATTCTTCTTTAACAAAGGGCCGTGTAATGTCCTGTATATGAGGACTCCCTGTCCCCAGAATCCCGTTTGGAAATCCTGATAATTGTTTTGCCATTAGCAAGATGTCATGTAGATATTGTGATGGAGGAACCGTATAACAGAGGTTTCTTAGTTTTCCTTAGCTAGAGATCATGTAGATTCTGCATATGAGGACTGCTATTACCTATGTTCCAACTTCTAAACCCTGATTCTTGTTTAGCCCACAGCAGATGGCCTGTTGATTTTAAGGACTGAGGACTGCTATAACCCCAATTTTTTTTACCCATGGCAAGGGCTGTGTATTTTACTGTCTATTAGTACCCTCATTAAATACATCCTGCTTCGAAACTCTGATTCTTTTTAGAACTTTCCAAGATGCTCTTTAGATTTTTTGGATTGAGGACTCATGTAACCCAGATTCCTTATTTTTAGCAACAGCCGTCCAGTTACCTGTATGTGAGTACTCCTCTTCACAGATACATGCGTCGAAAGCTTCATTCTTGTTTAGATCTTAGGAAGACGCCGTATACATTTTTGGAGATTGAGAAAGCAAGTCACCCACATTCCTTATTCTTTCTTAGGAAAAGGCAGTGCATTTGCCTGTATATGAGAATTTCATTTCCCTAGTTTATGCTTCAAAAACCCAAATTCGTGGTTTGCTCTTAGCAAGACCCTGAAGTTTTTATTGGGATAGAGGACACGTGTAAACCAGTTTCCTTATACTCCATTAGCAATAGACAGTGCAGTTTCCTGTATATGAGAACTCCCATTATCCAGATTCCTACTGCTAAAACCTGAATTGTGCTTATCTCTTAGCAATCCGCTCTGTAGGTTTTTGTCATGGAGGACTCGTGTAAGCAAGATTCCTTATTCTTCCATAGCAAGAAGGTCGTGTAGTGTTCCATATATGAGGACTCCCGTGCTGAAATTCCTACTTCATTCTCAGCAAGACGCCAAGATATTCGTGGTGAACTAGAATGCCAGTTGCTTGGATATCATGAGAAAGACTCCCATAAAGTTGTTCAGGAATTGAAACCCAAGGTTCCTAGTACCTTTTCAAAATACACACCTAAATGCGGCTACATAGAAGCCCAGATTGCTGATTAAACCTTATCAAGAGACCTTGTTGATTTAGGCGACTGAGAACTCCAAGACCAGATTCCATTTCCGTTCTCCGCAAGATGCCCTGATTTTCCTGCCATGCGGATTCCAACTCTGTTTTTAAAATGCTGATGCCCAGATATTTCCTAGGGACATGGATTCCATGAATTCTGGTTACATTTTAATAATTCATACTAAGTATTTGGCAACTGCAAAACCCTCGGCCCCTCTCCAAATAAAGTACAAACGGAAATCTAAGGATTATCAAGTTGATATTACGACCAAAGTTACATCCAAATATGGCAAGTTGATACTTTTTTCCGGGAAATTGGCCTTAATTGTCCCGAGGAACCTAAGGGACTTGAACTACCAGATACCCGATTACAACTCTCAAGAGGACCAGAATGTTGCTGGAGTCCTGAAATGACTGATTCATAATACCCACAAGCCAAATATCTCTGAAACATTAGACGAGCTCGATGCCTTGATTCTTGTTTATACCGCACCAACACACCCTGAGAATTTTTCGGATTGTGGACTAGTGTATCACAGATCCCTTATTCTTCCTTAACGGGGGGCCGTGTAATGTCTTGTATATGAGGATTCCCTATCCCAGAATCCTGTGTGGAAACCCTGATTCTTGTTTTGCCATTAGCAAGATGTCATGTAGATAATCTGACGGAGGAACCGTGTAGAACAGGATCTTATTTCTCCCTAGCTAGAGATCGCGTAGATTCTGTATATGACGACTGCTGTAACCTTTGTTCCAGCTTATACACCCTGATTAATATTTAGCCCACAGCAGATGGACTGTTGATTGTCCTGACTGAGGTATGCTAT
>NW_006973409.1:4547-10848 GCF_000164805.1 Carlito syrichta | reverse complement strand
AATGGAAGTCATCATATACAGGAAACTACACGTCATATTTCTAAGGAAGTATAAGAAATCTTCCTTATATGAGTCCTCAATCGAAAAATCTACAGGTTTACTCCCTAAGACGTAAACAAGAATCAGGTTGTTGACATAGGAATCTGCGTTATGGGAGTCCACACGTAACTGAAACCTCACTGCCTCTTGCTACGTAAGAATAAGGAAGCTGCTTTACTCGGGTCCTCAATCCCAAAAAAGTTTAAGGACATCTTTCTATGGGCTAAACACGAATCATGGTGTTTTCGAGCATGCATATGGAAAATGGAGTCCTTATTTACAAGCAACTACATGACCTTTTGCTAAGAAAGAATAAGGATTCTGGGTTACACGAGTCCTCAATCCCAAAAATCTACACAGCATCTTGGAAATTTCTAAAAAGAATCAGAGTTTCGAAGCATGATGTATCTAATGAGAATCCTAATGCACAGGAAAATTCACAGGCCCTTGCCAAGAGTGAATTAGAATCGGGGTTATAGCAGTCCTCGGTCCTTAAAATCAACAGGTCATCTGCTGTGGGCTAAACTAGAATCAGGGTTTAGAAGCTAGAACGTAGGTAATAACAGTCCTCATATGCGGAATGTACATGATCTCTACCTAAGGAGATATAAGAAACCTCTTTTACACGGTTCCTATGTCACAATATCTACATGACAGGTTAGTAATGGCAAAACAAGATTCAGGGTTTCCAAACAGGATTCAGGGGAAAGAGAGTCCTCATATGCAGGACATTACCAGGTCCCTCGGTAGAAGAATAAGGAATCTGTGATACACGAGTCCACAATCCGTAAAATTATCAGGGTGTCTTGCTGCGGTATAAACAAGAATCAAGGCTTCGTGCTCGTCTGATGTTTCAGAGATATTTGGTTTGTGGTTATTATGAATCAGTTATTTCAAGACTCCAGCAACATTCTGGTCCTCTTGAGAGTTGTAATCGGGTATCTGGTAGTACAAATTCATTAGGTTTCTCGGGACAATTAAGGCCAGATTCGGGAAAAAACTATCATATTGCCGTATTTGGATGTAAATTTGGTCTTAAGATGAATTTGGTAATCCTTAAATTTCCGATTGTACTTTGTTTGTAGAGCGCCCAAGGGTTTTGCAGTTGCCAAATATTTAGTACGAATTATTAAAATATAACCAGGATCCATGGATTCCACATCCCTAGGAAACATCTGGGCATCTGCATTTTTGTACACAGAATTTTGGAATCAACATGAACAGGGAAATTGGGGCATCTTGCTGAGAACGGAAAGGGAATCCGGTTTTTGGAGTTCTCTATCGCCTAAATCTAAAATGTCTCTTGATAAGGTTTAATCTGGAATCTGGGCTTCTTTGTCGCCACATTTTTAGTGTGTCTTTTGAAAAGGGACCAGGAATCTAGGGTCCAATTCCTCAAAAACTTTATGGGAGTCTTTCTCTTGATATTGAAGAAACTGGAATTCTAAGTCACCAGGAAATATCTTGGCGTCTTGCTGGGAATGAAGCAGGAATTTCAGTAATGGGATTCCTCATATACAGAACACTACACGACCTGTTGCTTTGGAAGAATAAGGAATCTTGGTTACTCGAGGCCTCCATCCCCAAAATCAACAGACTGTCTTGCTAAGAGATAACCACCATTCTGGTTTTGGTAGTGGGAATCTGGATAATGGGTGTCCTCACACACAGGAAACTGCACTGTCTATAGCTAAAGGAGAGTAAGGAATCTGGTTTACACGTGTCCTCTATCCCAATAAAACTTCCGTGTTTTTGCTAAGGGTTAAACACGAATTTGGGTTTTTGAAGCATGAACTAGGGAATGAAATCCTCATATATAGGCAAATTCACTGACTTTTCCTAAGAAAGAATAAAGAATGTGGGTGACATGTTTTCTCAATCTCCAAAAAGGTATACGGTGTCTTCCTAAGATCAAAACAAGTATCAAGCTTTCGGCGCATGTATCTCTGAACAGGAGTACTTATATACAGGTAATTGCATGACTGTTGCTAAAAATAAGGAATCTGAGTTATATGAATCCTAGTCCTGAAAATCTACAGGTCATCTTGCAGACGGCTAAACAAGGGTCAGGGATTCGAGGCATGAATGTGGGTAATAGCAATCCTCATATACAGGAAATTACATGGCCCCTTGCTAATAAAGGAGAAGAAATATGTTTTCCACGATTCCGCTATCAAAAAATCTACATGACTTCTTAATAAGTGCTAAACAAGAATAAGGGTTTCGAAACAGAAATGAAGGGAAAGAGAGTCCTCACATACAGGACAATATGTGGCCTCCAACTAAGTACAAATAAAGAATCATTATTGTTCGCACCCTCAATCCAAAAAATTCCCAGGTTTTCTGCTATGGGGCAAACACGAAACAGATCTTCGAGCTTCCAAAATATTTCAGAGTAATTTAGCATTCGGATATTATGAATTGGTCATTTCAGGACTCCAGCAATATTCTGGTCCTCTAAAAAGTTGTAAATGCTATTGGGGACTCCAAGTCCATTAGGTTCCTCAGAACAACTAAGGCCAGATTCCAGGTCAAAATGAATCTTCTTGCCATTTTTGGAGGTAACTCTGGTCTTAAGGTGAACCCTGTAATCATTCCCCTCCCGTGTCTCTTTTTATTTTTAGAAGGGACAAGTGTTTTGCACTTGTCAAATGTTTACTACGTACTTTTAATGGTAACCAGGAATCATGGAATCCACGAACCTAGGACATTTCTGGGCATCTCTCTTTTGATATACTGAATTTGGAATCCAAATCGATAGGAAAAATCAGGGCATCTTACTGAGAATAAAAAAAATATCCGGTTCTAGGAGTTCTCATTTTCCAGAAACAACAGGGCCTCTTGATAAGGTTTAATCAGCAATCTGGGCTTCAGGGTCCCTGCATTTTCAGAGCGACTTGCTCCGTGGAGATGCAAAGTCTGTCATTACAGATCCTCAGGATCTTTGTGGTCCTCTTGTTCGTTGTAATCTAGGATTTGGCCCTAGAAATCCTGTAGTCTTCTGTGACCATCTACGACCATAATCATATTTCCCCAGAATCAAAAGGTATATTGGTTCAAAATTCCTCGATTTAGGTGACCTCAAAGGTGAGAAAATTCTTGTGGGTGGGCAGGTAGGCATTGGGGTTTTGGGTTTGTAATATTCCACATTTTGGGGATGTCTTGTGAAGGGGATCCAGGAATCTTGGATTCCAGTTCCCAAAGAACATTATGGATGTCTTTCTCTTGATATCCAAAAAACTGGAATTCTCGGTAACCAGGAACTGTCTCATCATCCTGAAGAGAGGAGCATAAAGCTGGGTAATGGCGGTCGTCATATACAGGAAACTACACGTCATATTTCTAAGGAAGTATATGGAATCTTCCTTATATAAGTCCTCAATCCCATAAATGCAGGCCGTCTTCCTAAGACGTAACCACGAATCAGGTATTTGAAGTAGGAATCTGGGTAATGGGAATCCTCACATGAAGGAAATTTCATTGCCTATTGCTAAGTAAGAATAAGTAATCTGCGTTACTCAGGTCCTCAAACCACAAAAAGCTTAAGTTCATCTTGCTATGGGCAAAACACGAATCATGGTGTTTTTGAGCATGAATCTCGAAAATGGATTTCTTATTTACAGTCAACTACATGACCTTTTGCTAAGAAAGAATAAGGAATCTGGCTTACACGAGTCCTCAGTCACAATAATCTTCAGAGCATCTTGAAAAGTTCTAAAAAGAATCAGAGTTTCGAAGAACGATGTATCTAATGAGAATTCTAATATACAGGAAAATACACAGCTCCTTGCCACGGGTGAAAACGAATCGGGGTTATAGCAGTCCTCAGTCCTTAAAATCAACAGGCCATCTCCTGTGGGCTTAACAAGAATCAGGGTTTAGAAGCTGGAACATAGGTAACAGCAGTCCTCATATGCAGAATCTATATGATCGCTAGCTAAGGAGAACTAAGAAACCTCTTTTACATAGTTCCTCCATCACAACATCTACATGACATTTTGCTTATGGCAAAACAAGAATCAGGGTTTCCAAACAGGATTCTGGGGAAAGGGATTCCTCATATGCAGGATATTACACAGCCCGTCAGTAAAGAAGAATAAGGAATCTGTGATACACTAGTCCACTATCCGAAAAAATTCTCAGGTTGTCTTGCAGCGGTATAAACAAGAATCAAGACTTCGAGCTCATCTCATGTTTTAGAGATATTTGGCTTGTGGGTATTATGAATCAGTCATTTCAGGACTCAAGCAACATTCTGATCCTCTTGAGAGTTGTAATCGGGTATCTGGTAGTACAAATCCCTTAAGTTCCTCCGGACAATTAAGGCCAGATTCCCGGAAAAAAATATCATATTGCCGTATTTGGATGTAAATTTGGTCTTAAGATGAACTTGGTAATCCTTAAATTTCCGTTTGTACTTTTCTTGTTGAGGGGCCCAGGATTTTGCAGTTGCCAAATATTTAGAACGTATTATTAAAATGTAACCAGGATACATGGATTCCACGTCCCAAGGAAGCATCTGGGCTTCTGCATTTTTGTACACACAGTTTTGGAATCTACATGGACAGGGAAATTCTGGGCTTCTTCCTGAGAATGCAAAGGGAATCCGGTTTTTGGAGTTCTGTATCGCCTAAATCTACAAAGTCTCTTGGTAAGGTTTAATCAGCAATCTGGGCAACTATGTAGCCACATTTTTAGTGTGTCTTTTGAAAAGGGACCTGGAATCTTGGGTTCGAATTCCTCAAGAACTTTATGGGTGTCTTTCTCTTGATATCCAAGCGACTGGAATTCTAGGTCACCAGGAAATATCTTGACTTCTTGCTGAGAATGAAGCAAGAATTTCAGTTATAGGAGTCCTCAGATACAGAACACTCCACGATCTGTTGATACGGAAGTATAAGGAATCTTGGTTACAGGAGGCCTCCATCTCAAAAACCTACAGACCGTCTAGCTAAGAGATAACCACCATTCAGGTTTTGGGAGTAGACATCTGGTTAATAGGAGTCCTCATATACAGGAAACTGCACTGTCTATTGCTAAAGGAGAATAAGGAATCTGGTTTACACGCGTTCTCCATCCGAATAAAACTTCAGGGTTTCTTGCTAAGGGCTAAACATGAATTTGGATTATTGAAGCATAAACTATGGAAATGAAATCCTCATATAAGACAAATGCACTGACTTTTCCTAAGAGAGAATAAGGAATGTGGGTGACATGGTTTCTCAATCTCCAAAAAAAGTATATGGTGTCTTCATAAGATCTAAACAAGAATCAAGTTTTCATCGCATGTATCTGTGTACAGGAGTAATCATATACAGATAACTGCATGGCTGTTGCTAAATATAAGGAATCTGGGTTATACGAGTCCTCAGTCCTGAAAATCTAGAGGGAATTTTGCTGACGGCTAAAGAAGAATCAGGGATTCGAGACATGAATGTGGGTAATAGGAATCCTCATATACAGGAAACTACATGACCTCTTGCTAATAAAAGAGAAGAAATCTGTTTTCCACGGTTCCTCTACCAAAAAATCTACATGACTTCTTACTAAGGGCTAAACAAGATTCAGGATTTCGAAACAGGAATCAAGGGAAAGAGAGTCCTCACATACAGGACACTACATGACCTCCAACTAAGTACGAATAAAGAATCATTGTTTTATTCGCCGGGACAAGGGTTTTGCAATTGCCAAATGTTTAATACGTACCTTTACTGGTAACCAGGAATCATGGAATCCACTAACCTAGGATACTTCTGGGCATCTGTCTTTTGATATACTGAATTTGGAATCCAAATCAGCAGGAAAAATCAGGGTATCTTACTGAGAATTAAAATGAAATCCGGTTCCAGGAGTTCTCATTTTCCATAATCTACTGGGCATC
Organism: Carlito syrichta; assembly: GCF_000164805.1. Lineage (NCBI taxonomy): Eukaryota > Metazoa > Chordata > Mammalia > Primates > Tarsiidae > Carlito > Carlito syrichta. The sequence continues at coordinate 4,928 of NW_006973409.1, read as the reverse complement.
TTCATAAGGTTTAATCAGCAATCTGGACTAGTGGCTCCCTAAGTTTTCAGAGCTACTTGCTCCGTGGATACGCTAAATCTGTCATTACATATCCTCATGATCTTTCTGGTTCTCTTGTTAGATATAATCTAGGGTTTGACCCTAGAAATCTTTTTGTTTCCTGAGACCAACTACGACCATAATCATATTCCCCAGAATCAAAAGGTATATTGGTACAAAATTCCACGATTCAGGTGACCTCACAGTACAGAAAATTCTTGTGGGTGTTCAGGTAGGAATTGGGGTTTTGGGTTTGGAATATTCCACATTTTGGGGAGGTCTTGTGAAGGGGAACCAGGAATCTTAATTCCAGTTCTCAACGAACATTATGGACGTCTTTCT
>NW_006973409.1:3855-4527 GCF_000164805.1 Carlito syrichta | reverse complement strand
AATGAATCTCGAAAATGTAATCTTTATTATGGGCAACTACATGACCTTTTGCTAAGAAAGAATTCAGGAATCTGGGTTAAACGAGTCCTCAATCCCAAAAATCTACAGAGGATCTTGGAAAAGTTCTAAAAAAGAATCAGAGTTTCAAAGCAGGATGCATCTAATGAGAGTCCTAATATACAGGAAAATACACAACCCCTTGCCAAGGGTGATAAAGAATCAGTGTTATAGCAGTCCTCAGTCCTTAAAATCAACAGGCCATCTGCTGTGTGCTAAACAAGAATCAGGGTTTGGAAGCTGGAACATAGGTAATAGCAGTCCTCATATGTAGAATGTACATGATCTCTAGCTAAGGAGAACTAAGAAACCTCTTTAATATGGTTCCTCCTTCACAGTATCTACATGACATGTTGCTAATGGCAAAACAGGAATCAGGGTTTCCATACAGGATTCTGGGGAAAGGGAGTCCTCATATCCAGGACATTACATGGCCCCTCAGTAAAGAAGAATAAGGAATCTGTGATACACTAGTCCACAATCTGAAAAATTCTCAGGGTTTCTTGCTGCGGTATAAACAAGAATCAAGGCTTCGAGCTCATCTCATGTTTCAGAGATATTTGGCTTGTGGGTATTATGCATCAGTCATTTCAGGACTCCAGCAACATTCTGGTC
>NW_006973409.1:0-3835 GCF_000164805.1 Carlito syrichta | reverse complement strand
CCATCTGCTGTGTGCTAAACAAGAATCAGGGTTTGGAAGCTGGAACATAGGTAATAGCAGTCCTCATATGTAGATTTGTACATGATCTCTAGCTAAGGAGAACTAAGAAACCTCTTTAATATGGTTCCTCCTTCACAGTATCTACATGACATGTTGCTAATGGCAAAACAGGAATCAGGGTTTCCATACAGGATTCTGGGGAAAGGGAGTCCTCATATCCAGGACATTACATGGCCCCTCAGTAAAGAAGAATAAGGAATCTGTGATACACTAGTCCACAATCTGAAAAATTCTCAGGGTTTCTTGCTGCGGTATAAACAAGAATCAAGGCTTCGAGCTCATCAGTCATTTCAGGACTCCAGCAACATTCTGGTCTTCTTGAGAGTTGTAATCGGGTATCTGGTAGTACAAATCCCTTAAGTTCCTCAGGACAATTAAGGCCAGATTCCCAGAAAAAACCTATCATATTGTCATATTTGGATGTAACTTTGGTCCTAAGATGAACTTGGTAATCCTTAAATATCCGTTTGTACTTTATTTGTAGAGGGGCCCAGGGTATTGCAGTTTCCAAATATTTAGTACATATTGGTAAAATGTAACCAGGATCCATGGATTTCACGTCCCTAGGAAACATCTGGGCATCTGCATTTTTGTACACAGAATTTTGGAATCAACATGAACAGGGAAATTGGGGCATCTTGCTGAGAACGGAAAGGGAATCCGGTTTTTGGAGTTCTCTATCGCCTAAATCTAAAATGTCTCTTGATAAGGTTTAATCTGGACTCTTCGGCTTCTTTGTCGCCACATTTTTAGTGTGTCTTTTGAAAAGGGACCAGGAATCTTGTGCAGCAATTCCTCAGGAACTTTAGGGGAGTCTTTCTCTTGATATCCAAGCAACTGGAATTCTAGGTCACCAGGAAATATCTTGGCGTCTTGCTGAGAATGAAGCAGGAATTTCAGTAATGGGAGTCCTCATATACAGAACACTACACGACCTGGTGCTATGGAAGAATAAGGAATCTTGGTTACACGAGGCCTCCATCCCAAAAACCTACAGACCGTCTTGCTAAGAGATAACCATCATTCAGGTTTGGGGAGTAGGAATCTGGATAATGGGATCCTCGTAAACGGGAAACTGCACTGTCTATTGCTAAAGGAGAAAAAGGAATCTGGTTTACATGTGTCCTCCATCCAAGGGCTAAACACGAATTTAGGTTTTTGAAGCATAATCTAGGGAAATGAATCCTCATATACAGGCAAATACACTGACTTTCCCTAAGAAAAAATAAGAAATGTGGGTGACATGTTTTCTCATTCTCCAACACATCAGGCCCTCTCCATTGACCTGTAAGGAGATCTTTCCATTTAACCATAGGCTTAGTAGTTTCTTCCGGGTTCCAGTGTCTATCCATAGTCAAGCAACCAAAAAAGTCCAAATTCAGGTGATTGAGTACAAATAAGGCATGGCTTACAATGTGATGAAGGGAACTATATTTAATTTCTCCCTCTTGTAATTTAATGATTTGATTTTTTAAGGTTTGATGAGCTCTCTCGACTATGGCTTGACCCTGGGGATTATAAGGAATTCCTGTAGAATGAGAAATGTTTAATTTAACACAAAACTGTTTAAAAGCTTTAGGTGTATAAGCAGGGGCATTGTCAGTTTTCAGTTGTTTCGGGATGCCCAACTGTGAGAAACAAAAAAATAAATGTTGTATCACATCCTTATAAGCTTCTCCTGTTCTGGCAGAAGCCAATATGACATGAGAAAATGTATGCACAGTTACATGTAGGTAAGATAACTTTCCAAAGTTAGAAAAATGAGTCACATCCATTTGCCACAGGGCATTGGGCTTCAATCCTTGGGGATTAACCCCTGTTGGAGCACTGTTAAAGGTGGGACATGCTGGGCAATTTTTAACAATTTGCCGAGCTACTTCTCTAGGCAATTGAAACTGATACCATAAGGCAGTGGCATTTTGATGATGAATATCATGAGATAACTGAGCTTGAGCATCTGCCTCCGTTTCAATGGCTGCACATACTATTGATTTAGTTAAACTATCAGCCGATTGATTGCCTTTATGTAGAGGTCCTGGAAGGCCAGAATGAGATCTAATGTGGCCAGCAAAAAACTTCTCTGCTCTGTCATGAATTAATTGTTGTAACTGGATGAGCAACTCCAGAATTGTAGTTTTATTGGTAGTAATAGTAGCTGTCTCAATATGAGGAAATATTCCATTAATATAACAAGTCAGTATACAAATTACACCTTTTGTTCTTTAAAACAGAAAATGCAAGTAGAACTGCTTTTAGTTCTGTTCTTTGGGCTGATGATTCTGAAGTGCTTAAAATATGGGGCTCATCATCAATTATTGTCACTGCTTTCCCATTAGAAGAACCATCAGTAAAAACTAAGGCTGCCCCCTTGAGAGGAGTCAGGGAACAGCTGCGAGGAAAAATTATGGGGTTTTGTTTTACAAACTGCAACAATGGATTTTTAGGTAAATGGAACAAAATTTGTCCTCTAAAGCTAATTAAGGCTACTTGCCAATCATCATCAGTCTGTAACAGGGTTTGAAACTGAGGTTTGTCATACGGGATAATAATATTGTCCACATCCTTCCCAAACAATTCCACACTTCTTTGTCTTCCTTTAGTTATTAACAAGGCCACTAAATAAGGATAAGATGCCAAAACCTTCTTAGAAGAAACTGGTAAATGTAACCATTCCATAGGTCCTTCCTGCCATAAGCACCCTGTTGGGGTATGAAAAGTAACCAACACAATTAATTCCCATGGTAAATTATAATTTACTCTTTTCAACTTTTGAGATTCAATGGCTTTCTCTACTAAAATTAAGGCCTTTTCTGCCTCAGGCGTTAAGACCCTTTTAGAGGTGGGAGAAGAATTCCCCTGCAATATATCAAAAAGAGGCTTTAAGTCTGCAGTAGTTATACGCAGATAAGGTCTTAGCCAATTAATATCTCCCAATAATTTTTGAAAGTCATTTAAAGTCACCAGATAATCTTTTCTTAACTGCAGAAGCTGATGACTTACTGTCTGAGTGTTTAACACTTGGCCAAGATAAGTGAAAGGTGGATTGGTTTGAATTTTTTTCAGGAGAAATTTTCAAACCATAGTTTGTCAAAGCTGTTACTGTCTCTTTTAAAATATCATGGAAAAGAGCACGATTTTTATGGGCTAGTAAAATATCATCCAGATAATGCACCAGATAAAGATCAGGGTATTGATACCTAATATATTGTAAAGCAGTATCAACATATTTTTGACACAAGGTGGGGCTATTTTTCATTCCTTGTGGTAGGACTTTCCACTGAAACCTTTGATGAGGCTGTGTAAATTTCCGAGAAGGGAGGCTAAATGCAAAGCTCTTGCAATCATCAGAAATTAAAGGTATAGTAAAAAAGCAATCTTGTAAATCAATAACTATGATGTTAGAGTCTGCAGGAATAGCAACCGGAGACGGCAACCCAGGCTGTAATGCCCCCATTGTCTCCATGGTGGCATTAATAGCTCTTAAATCTTGTAAAAGTCTCCACTTGCCAGATTTCTTTTTTACAACAAATATAGGTGTATTCCAAGGGCTAGTGGAGGGCTCTATATGGCCAGCCTCCAGCTGTTGTTGTATTAAATTTTTTGCTGCCTCACGTTTTTCTAATGGTAAGGTCATTGTTCCACCCAAACTGGTTCATTAGTTTTCCACACTATTGGGTCAGCAGCTTCAAGACAACAACCTCTAGAATAAATTTGGATAGCCAATGCCAGACCGTTCTTTTTTTTTCTATATCTGAACCGGTTCCTTCATCCCTTG
>NW_006973408.1:0-609 GCF_000164805.1 Carlito syrichta | reverse complement strand
TTGGGGACATGCTTAGATGATCTCACAAAGTTTGGAAGATAATAGAAGGGAATATCTTTCTCAGGTTGAGTATTCCTGGGTCACCTGACAGCATCTCTTGCATAGTAGCATAGATCCCATACTTGGGGACTGTGGGCTTGATAGGATGCTACTAAGATTCAGCAATGGCAATTTTGTTGGTCTTGTGTGCCCAAGGAGCAGAAGCTGCTATTGTAAGGCTATCCTTTGTAAATAGGTAGAGCGTGATGATTTAAAGGGTTTGTAAAACTGGATAGTTGAATCTTTAGTAGACTGCCCTAACATAAGCCTTTATTTTCTCTCTCCTTCTCCTTTCACCCTTGCAGTTGGACACAGGTCAGCTTCTGTTTTTAGTGTTTTGCTTTCAGAATGCAGAATGGCAGTTATTCTGTAAGGTTGGGATGGTGGGGAAAAGAACACAGGAGTCAAATATCAACACACATGTCCCTTTCTTTCTGAGAGGACTCGATTCCAAGTGGAGTCACCAATGGAAACTCTTCTGATGGCCTCCATAATGTTTGGGAGAGGGTATGCATACCTGCATGAACAGCTTTCAGGTATATGTGTGTGGGCAGCTTTTGGCCACTTTGG
>NW_006973407.1:0-1226 GCF_000164805.1 Carlito syrichta | reverse complement strand
GACTGCTGGGCTCCGGCGATCCTTCCGCCTCAGTCTTCCAAGTAGCCGGAATTACAGGCATGCGCTACCACGCCTGGCTGATTTTTTGATTTATTGTAGAGATGAGGTCTCACTGCCCAGGCGGGTCTCGAACCCGCGGGCTCAGGCAATCCACTCACCTCAGCCTCCCAAAGGCACGGGATTACATGCTGAGCCACCGAGCCCAGCTCAGAAATCTTTATACTGAATCTTCCTGAGCTCTTTGGTAATTAAATCTCATTTGGAGAATTTTTTTTTTTTTTGAGTTGGCGTCTCACTCAGTCGCCATGACTAGGAGTGCAGTGGCCGCTCTTGGCCACTGCAGCCTCGACCTGCTGGGCTCCGGCGATCCTTTGGCCTCAGCCTTCCAAGTAGCAGGAACTACAGGCGTGCGCTACCATGCCCAGCTAATTTTTGATTTATTGTAGAGATGAGGTCTTGCCAAGTTGCCCAGGCGGGTCTCAAACCCGCAGGCTCAGGCAATCCACTCAACTCAGCCTCCCAAAGCATGAGATTATAGGCTGAACCACCGAGCCCAACTTGGAGATTTTTTTAACATGCTCTGGAGAATGAGATGTATAAGGGAGTACAAAAAACTCTGAAATTATTTTTTGGACTGCAGGCGCCTTGTAGTATATGGTATCCCCGCTAGGTAAGTGCTCTAGGAACACATTGGCATCAGTGTACCAGCTAGCATTGCTGTGAGAGGCTGAATTTGGCTGAATTAGGTGAGTGGTTTTTTTTTTTTTTGGTGGTGGGGAATTACTTCAACACATTTACCCATCTCCTGATGGGTGATTTACGAGTACACCTTCCTGCACTGCACTGAGTGTTCAGCAGTTTGCTTTGTTTTTTTACCCAAAATGACCTTATTCCAATTCTCTCTATTCACCCAATCTTGCCCTGAGTGATTTTTTTGTTTCCCCCAATGAAAAAGTCCTCAAAAGGAAACGTTTTGCCAATTTGGAAGAAGTGAAACAAAAAGCAACAGAAACACTAAAAGGCATCAAAATTGATGAGTTTAAACTGTTTTGAGCAGTGGAAAAGTGTTTCACTAGGTGTATTGCATCAAATCGAGAGTACTTTGAAGGTGCTTGAAATTTAAGCATGTAAGAATAAATGCACAATTTTAATAAATAAATTCCATTTTTGGTGGTCCTCTGTCCTATGTCTTATATTTTGGTAATGTAGAGAGAAGAAAGAATCAT
>NW_006973406.1:0-742 GCF_000164805.1 Carlito syrichta | reverse complement strand
GATTTGAACATCTCTTTTGAGAAGATCATAATCAGAATTTTCATTATATAAATTTAATAGTATTCAGAGCCCAAATTCTTAGTACTTGTAAATCTCCATATTATATTGGTTTATATAGATTGGGTCTCAAATTCTCTTTTTTCCGTGTGACTATTTAAATGCTTGGTGATTACAAGTATCAGATTAATCGAATACTTTGTTGCAGAGTACAGTATTATATCTTAGGTAGAGAAAATACTAGGTGACTCAAAGGAAATACTCGTTTAAAAATATAAATTGGGTTAAAATATAAAGGGTATTTGATTTTGCTTTTCCTTCAAATAATTAAGGGAAACTTCTCTAAAGATTGCACATCTGTAACATTTAATCAAAATTAACAAGCAGAAAATGCAGAGTGCACTAAGAAACTATACAGGAATTTTAATAATTGAAAAAGCTTTATTTAATTACGATATTGTTTTATTTTCTACAATTTTTAAGATTCATTATGCATTCTGCCTTCTCAATAGCACTTAGGTACACTGAATCTCAAGTTTCAGTGTTCTAAGAATGATATAGATCGGGAGTCTCAACAGTTTCAATTTAGGCAGAATAAAACATTCAGAATTTATGTCAGAAACACTGGACTTGTCAATTTTGAAGGCAGAATTATACCATTTATTCCAATGTATTAACAGGAAATAGAGTTATCATTGGAGTATTATACAATTCTTAAGAAAACAATACCAGCATAATGAACATT
>NW_006973405.1:0-766 GCF_000164805.1 Carlito syrichta | reverse complement strand
TTAGTCTGATCCATTTAGAGTTAATTTGTATGGTTATTTCATTTAATCTGTAAATTGACTAAAAGACTCATTTTCACATTAAAAGAGATAAGTAAATTCAGGAAAATAAGTATGTCAAATAGTCATTTTTGACATTAAACTCAGAAGTTTGACATCATAGTGGGAGGGACCTTGACTACTGAACAGTCCTTAAGCTTCAAGCACTTGTGTACAGTGCTCTGCCAAATGCAGCTGACATGGTGGATTTCATTCCCAAGAAGTGAAGAGAAGTATGTGTTCACAAATTTTCAAAAATTTCTCCACGGAGAAGTAACCATTCATGAGTTCTCTAAACGTGGTAGTCATTTTCTTTTTAAGTAGTCTAAATTGAGAGGACCGATAAACACTCAAACTCGGAGTGGACTTGAGGGGGATGCCCACAAGGTAGTCTTTTATTATTGTGGTCAGGAAGTCCTGTTGGAGCTTGCTTATAGCACAACCAAATAATATTTTACCACTTTCTTTAGTTTAGAAAATTTTGGATGATTTTAATATTGTGTAACAGCCTTTGAGTAGTTTTTAATATGGGATTTGGACATTCTTTTGCTAAGTTCATAATCAATTTTCTAGAATTTTAAATTATCTAAATTTCTATACTAATGTATAGCCCAAATATTTACTACTTTGTAAATCTCCATGTTACTTTGGTTTATATATTATTGATCCCCAAATTCTCTTTTTTTAGTGTGCCTCATTGTAAATGGTGATTAAAAGTATCAGATTAATC
>NW_006973404.1:0-700 GCF_000164805.1 Carlito syrichta | reverse complement strand
TAGAACATAAGCTCTTGGGTACACATATTTCATAGCATTTGTAACCACCTTTTTCATTGCTAAGCATTGTAAGTATGGGAAAAATATGATTTGTTTTTTCAGGGTTGTGATTGTGGTAATTTGTAATCAGGAAGTGAAGAATATTTAAGTGCTAGAGCCCAATTGGAGCCTAGTGATGCCACTGTTGTTTGGGCCCACGCTCAGGAACTTAAAGTCCAGTATAGAAGTTACCCAGTTTATAGTACCTAGAGGGTAATATCACATTTTCAGAAATGGACCATGAGGAGGCAGTGACATCCAGGGTACTTTGCAAGACCATTCCTAGAATCTTTGGGACTTCAGAGAACCAGCTTCCCACTTCATGAAAAATGGCACTGACATTCTCTTCTAGACAGTTTTTGGTGATTGAAAACTTCTATCTGTTGATGCTAAACAGTTTTTGGTGATTGAAAACTTTTATCTATTGATGCTAGTTCTGTTTTTAATCTAGGCAAAATGTCATATTTCATATAACAGTTGTTGAAATATTTGAAGGTTCCTGTCATATCCTGTATTTCTTTGGAAACCTTTCTTAATCCAACTAATGGCCAGGCACTGCCCTTCAAAGTCCTCTTCTCCAGCCCAAATGTTCCTAACTCCTTCCATCATTTTTCTTGAGACCTAATTTCCAGAAATGTCACCGAAGTATGCCATACTTTGG
>NW_006973403.1:0-671 GCF_000164805.1 Carlito syrichta | reverse complement strand
TAGAAGGCTGAGAGGAAAGATCGCCAGAGCCCAGCAGGTCGAGGCTGCAGTGGCTGGGAGCGGCCACTGCACTCCAGTCTGGGCGACAGAGTGAGACTCCAACTCAAAAAAAAAAAAAAAAGTTTAAGAAGTTCAACAGTATTTGAAAATGAAGCACTCAAAAATAAATAGCAGAAAAATTTCTCAAACTTTAATGCATTTATGAAAAATCCACAGACAACATCATACTTGGTGAGAATGAAAGCTTTCTCATATTAGACACAACATATTGTCATTTCATGGTCCTTACTCCATAATTTAAATTAAGCTGTGCAAATAACAGTCACAAATAATAAAAAAGAATAAAAAGCAAGAGATACAAATAATTATTCACATGAGAGTATATTTTTACATACTTACAAATTGACCCCAATTTACTCTAAGAAAATAAAATAAAATAAACTGTTTATATGTCAAAAAAGTAGCTTTTACCATATAAATTAAAAGTGGTAAACACATACACACACACACACACACACACACACGTATAATGAGTAAAGATATCCAAATCCTGCCATTATGAAGCTGGTAACAAACTGCAAACTATTAGCAAAGACTTATTTTTAAGTAATTCATAAATCACCAACCAATTTTATAAAAATTAAACTTATCTATATGTTGGAAACACATTT
>NW_006973402.1:0-4564 GCF_000164805.1 Carlito syrichta | reverse complement strand
AAATTGATTTTCAAAAAGATTAATAAAAGTTGATAAACCTCTAGTTAGTCTAGACAAGAAAAATAAATCCAAAATATACGCAGTCAGAAATGAAAAAAGAGACATTACAACTGATACCACAAAAATACAAAAAAAATCAGAAACTATTATGAATAACTATGTACTCACAAACTAGAAAACCTAGAGGAAATGGATAAATTCCTGGAAATACACAGCCTCCCAAGATTGAACCAGGAAGAAATCAGATTGATTCAGCAAGATTGAAATAACAAATTTCCCAACAACAACAACAACAAAATCCAGGACCAGATGGAGTCAGGGCTGAATTCTACCAAACATACAAAGAAGAACAAATACAGTCCTCTTGAAACCATTCCAAAAAATCAAGGAGGAAGGAATTTCCCTTAACTCATTCTATGAGGCCAGTATCAACCTCATACCAAAAATAGACAAGGACACAACAAAAAAGAAAGCGACAGATCAATATTCTGATTAACATAGATGCAGAAATCCTTGACAAGATACTTCAAAAAGATATGGGATTTATTCCAGAGATGCAAGGATGGTTCAATAAACTGAAAACAATCGACATTATATATCACGTAAAGAGAATGAAGGACAAAAAAAATTGATCATCTCAATCAGCCAGAATTTAAAAAAGAAAATGAAATCCAATGGCAGCAACTCTTGAAAGGTACTCTACAGTGGCCTATCTGAAATAGAATTTTCCATGACCAGTAAGGACTCTAGAGCTCTCAAATATGTTGAGCCCTCAAATGTATGAGCCCTCAAATGTAAAACCATAGATTCCACAGATGCTGGCTGGAATCAGCAACCAAAGTTACTCAGACACACTGCTCTGGGGAAACCTTGGCTACCCTCAGAGATACTGATTTAACAAGTATGTGATACTCACTGCCCTGTTCATTTCTTCCCCTCACCACATGGGTTTTTCTTCAGAGCCTCCCATATGAGTTTAAAGGGCAGCCAGGAGTAAGAACCTTTAATAGCAAGTGCACACAGCCCAGTGTTCAAGGTTTGCTTTAATAACAATTCTTGGTCAGGTGTGCAGGTTCATGTCTGTAGACCCAGCCCTTTGGGAAGCCAAAGCAGGAGGAGCACTTGAGCCCAGGAGTCTGAGACCAGCCTGGGTAACATAGCAAGACCCACTCTCTAAATTAGTCAGGAGTGGTGGCATGTACCTGTAGATCCAGCTACTTGGGAGGCTGAAGCAAGTGGATCACTTGAGCCGTGAAGTTCAAGGGTTCAGCGAGTTGGGATTTTACCACTGCACTCCAGTCTGAGCAACAGTAAGACTCTGTCTCAAAAAATAAAATAAAGTAATAAAATACAATACATTTGTTGAATATGAATCTTCCCTATACTTTCTCATGAGTCCAACTCAGACATGATTTCTCATTTGTAATCTCACTTGATCTTTACTATCATAGCAAATAGAGATTGGATCCCACTAGGTCCCAAGTGCTGAAGCCACTTTTGGGAAACAGATACAAATGGCCTTTCATACTGACAGATAGCACAGATGCAGTCATGAAATGATGAGGCTGTTCCTGAGATGGATGCATGTGACTACCAAGTCTGTACAGACCTCAGGTTGAGCCAGGGGTTCAAAGGCAGAGACTTCTGTGATGGATATGGCAGCCCAAGATAGCCATGGAAACAGAGGCTTGGAGAGATGAGGGAACAGAGGGCAGTGTGATGACAGAATACAAGCCCAGGGAAAGAGTGTGGGGAGGGGTCTTCCTTGAGGGGAGATGGAGACTGGCTACAGGAGACCATGGGTGCCAGGACCATTACAATAGATATTCTCCCAGAGGCCATGGGGAGCTAAAGCAAAATTATAGACAAGACAGTGGGAAAAAGTAAAGATATGAAGTCTGTGGATTCTGGTCTGTAACCCTATCCACCCATCAACAGCCTTTCCAGAGCAATAACAAAACAGTAAGATATTATTGGTGTTTTTTAATTTAAAAGAAATGAAATCCAGTGGGAACAACCCTTGAAAGGCACTCTACAGTGGCCTATGTGAAATATAATTTTTTTTTACATAAAAGTTTTTGTAAATACAAAACAAGTGTTGTGTGATGGATTGTTCCTGCCACAGTGAGCAGCACTGGCCTGAGGCCTCTGCACTGCATTGTCATCACTGTGCCTGGGTGGGTTTGCCTCTTATCAGGGGTCACTGTCCTCACCCCTTCCAGGTCACAACTGAACCTCTGCTCCTCCTCCCTCCTGGACAGCACCTTGTCTGTGGCCCCCACACAAGCAGGGGTGGAGGTTCACACTCCAATCAGGGGTCTGCAAGATAAGAGGGAGCTTCTTTTAATATTTTGGATACCAAAACAGCCTTGTAGAGTGGAGAGAACTCAGTTCTCCCTAAAAACTGTCAGTCCTAGCTCTGAGATATCATTCAAGTCCATTAGCAAGAGTAGCCAGTGTTTTATCCTGCAGGTGAAGGAAGCTCTGAATGGCTGCCCTCCTGACTCTGTCAGGAGCTTCAGCTGCTGGCCTTCACTAGTGGCAGTGCCACAGCTCCCAGATAATCCTCAAAGCCCAGCTGCAGGCACTTGTCTCTTCTCTTTCTTTATGAAGCTCAGGTGAACCATGAGTTCCAGGCACTGCATCAGACTGTGTTTTTGGCAGGGATGTGTCTGTCAGCATGGATTTCCCTGCTTCCTCTGGGGCCCAGGTTTCTTCTCTTTGCAAGCTGTCAGTACATCTGTTCCCCTGACAGACCCTGGCTCCTGCCAGAGAGAAACACTGAGTGTTCCTGCAAGGTTTCTGTGAGCTTGTTTATCCCCAAGCCCACATGCCACCCTCGAGTCTCCTCCAAGAATCATAGGTGAGGGCTCTGTACTCCTAGCCATTCATTCTGTAGCCTCAAGTTTCAGCTGGAAACACAAGAAAGGTGGCCTCTTCACTTTCACAGCCCACAAGAAGATGTGTGTCCCACACCTGAGAAGTTCCAGGCACCACCTAGCAAAGACACAGCCAAAGCGCACTGTCAGGCCCATGAGAAACAGCTAGTCAGACACCAGACCTCTCATCTAGGGTGGAAGCAGGTGTGTATGAGACACCTGTCGAACATGGCAAAGAACCTCCCAAACGTCAGCAGTTGGCATGGGCCAATAGAAATTTATCAGACTTGTGTGAGGAAGTTTATTATTTTAGAAGTGTGATTGCACCTTGGGAATACCTCAGAAGCTGCAAGATTATACAGTAAGGCTTTGCCTCAAATTTCCAACTTTACAAAATAGGAAACTGAACCGGGACACCACGGCCAGGCAGGTCTCAATGCAGGAGAGGCAGGGAGGGGACTCTAAAGTCCTTTGTCTTCATCTCACAGCCCCTCTGTCTCTGGTATCTTCCTTCCTCTTTTTGGAAGTAATCAGAAAAACAATGTACTTCACCTTGAGGGAAGACAAATGGGAAAGTCCACCTCTTCCACCAGGTGGAAAGGATTGAGGTGGAAAGAGCTGTGCATTTTTAACTTCAGATACTGTTCACAGAATGACTTCTACAGGGTCAGTGCAAGTAGTTTGGGGGAGGTGGGGTGCTGGGAGAGGAGAGACATTCGATCATGGGGAGGAGGACTTAGGGGGACTTACCAGAGCAGGGATGTTCCAACCAGAAATAAAGCCAGTTCTATTCAAAAGTCTGGTCATGCTTCTTCCACTAGGAGCAGACACTCCTAAGGTACTACTAATGGGATTATATCTTTGTTGCTATTGCTGTTGCTGTTGCTGTTGTTGTTGTTGTTGTTGTTGTTGTTGTTGTTGTATGTGTGTTAGAGGCAGGGTCTCTCTCAGTCACTGAAGTGCAGTCACGCAATCATACCGGGCTGTGAAGTGCAGTGGTGCAATCACAGCTTACTGTAATCTTGAACTCCGGGGCTCAAGTGATCCTTCCACCTCTGCTTCCCAATTAGGTGGGGCTACAGGCACATACCACCATGTACAGTTAATTTTTAAAAGATTTTGTAAAGACCGGTTCTTGCTATGTTGCCCAGGCTGTTCTTTGAAATTCTGGCCTCAAGGGTGATCCTCCTGCCTCAACCTTCTGAAATATTGCGATTACAGGCACAAGCCACCACGCCCGGCCGTAGATTGACATGAAAACTAGATGTTCCCACTCTACTTTAGCTTATTCTAAGCTTTTTCCAAACAGCTAGAGTTGGGAAGATGGATCTTGATCTTGAGGGTCTTTGAGGACAAAGCCATGTTGCCTCCTGTGCCCTTAAGAAAGTCCTTTTCTTGCTTGTCTCTAAGTACCGGGGACCATTATGTGGATTTTAGAAAGCAGTTGATCTTCTATAACTAGGACGTTGTATGTATTTATCTCCCTTGCTTAGCATATTTAATTTTAGTTAGAAAATAGAAAATATGATGCCATGAACATAATTTTAAAATAAAGTGACAATCTCTAGATTCCCTCGAGATGGCAATCATCCCTCTCACATTAACAAAAGTAATTTGGAGAAAATGTTTCTATTCTGATGCTTTTCCTCCTTAAAATGACCTTAACTCCAGGAGACCAAAGAGTG
>NW_006973401.1:0-590 GCF_000164805.1 Carlito syrichta | reverse complement strand
TACCTAGAATCAAAAGGTATAATTGGTACAAAATTCCTCGATTCAGGTGACTTCAAGTACAGAAAAATTCTTCTGGGTGGGCAGATAGAAATTGGGGTTTTGGGTTTGGAATATTCCACATTTTAGGGAGATGTGGTGAAGGGGAACCAGGAATCTTGGATACCAGTTCCCAAAGAACATTATGGAAGTCTTTCTCTTGACATCCAAAAAATTGGAATTCTCGGTCACCAGGAAAAGGTCAAGTGGCATAGTGGGAAAAATGGAAAAATAAACCATGATATTTCCAGGTTAGCTGTGATTCTTCGCATAAACATGCCATCTTCTTTCATGACTGCACAGAATTTCTTCAGCTGTATCAACAACAAAGATGGAAGACAGAAGGGCCTCAGTTGCCTGGGCTCGCTTTGTGGCTAGGGGTCCTCAGCACACCTGGACTTTGTCATCAGGCGGACCTCCAAGGCTGGCCCCAACATATCCCCCTTTTTTGTTTTTTAATACGAAGCCATGAAATTCCATGCTTAGTCGAGAGATGTTATTTCTCAATGATTTGAAGATGACTGGAAGCAAACATAACAGTAGCAAGATTATTG
>NW_006973400.1:0-390 GCF_000164805.1 Carlito syrichta | reverse complement strand
TTGGCCATTCATGATGGTTTATGGTTTCATATGAATTCCTTTTTGGAATTTCCAGGTCTGAGAAGAATGTTGTTAACATAATGGTTATTTCATTGAATCTGTAGATTGACTAAAAGGCCAATTTTTTCATTAAATGTTGTAAGTAGAATCAGGGAAACAAGCATGTCAAATTGTCATTTATGACATCAGCTTCAGAACTTTGACATCATAATGGGAGGGACCTTGACGACTGAGCAATCCTTAGTCTTCAAGCACCTGTGTACAGTGCTCTGACAAATGCGGTAGACACGATGGATTTCATTCCAAAGAAGTGAAGACAACCATGTGTTCACATAGTGACCTCATCCAAAAATTTCTCCAGGGGTAGATGCCCATTCAAGAACCTCTAAA
>NW_006973399.1:0-812 GCF_000164805.1 Carlito syrichta | reverse complement strand
CCCAGCTGACTTAAATAACACTCTACCTAGCTAGCTATCTGGCTAGCCAGCTGACTTACCTAGCTGACTTAATTAACTTGCCAGGTGGCTATTCGATTGACTTAAGTAGCTCGCTACCTAGCTAGACAGCTGACGAACCAATTGTCTTTACTAGCTGACATAAATAGCTGGCCTGCTTACTAGTCAGCTGAAATAACTAGCTTGTTATATATCTAGCCAGCTGGCTAGTCAGCTGACTAAGCCAGGTGACTTAACAAATTAGCCAGCTGTCTATCCAGCTGACTTAATTAGCAAGCTATCCAGCTAGCCAGCTGACTAGCCAGCTGACTTACCTAGGCGACTTAAGGCGACTTAAGGCGACTTACCTAGGCGACTAGCTAGTAAGCGGATTAGACAGCTGAGTTAACTATTTAGCTACCTAGATAGTCAGATGTCTAGTCAGCTAACTAAACTATGTGACTTAACTACGTAGCCTGCTGGCTAGCAGACTGACATAACAGCTTAGTTACCTAGCCAGCCAGCTGGATAGCCAGCTAACTTAACTAGCTAGCTACCTACGTATCCCTTTGGCTTGCCACTGACTCAACTACCTAGGTACCTAGGTAATTACCTGCCTAGTGACCTGAGTTAACCAGCTAATCAGCTGGTGAACTCAGTTGTCTAGCCAGCTGGCTAGCTAGTTAAAAAAAGTTAGCCGGGCTCGGTGGCTCAGCCTGTAATCCCGCGCCTTTGGGAGGCTGAGGTGAGTGGATTGCCTGAGCCGCGGGTTCGAGACCCGTCTGGGCAGCGAGACCTCATCTCTACAATAAATC
>NW_006973398.1:0-803 GCF_000164805.1 Carlito syrichta | reverse complement strand
TCCATGATTCCTGTTACCATTAAATGTACATAGTAAATTTAGCAAGTGCAAAACCCTTGTCCCTTCTCAAATTAAAAACAGACACGGAAGGGAAAGGATTACAGGGTTCACCTTAAGAACAGTTACATCCAAATATGGCAAGAAGATTCTTTTTGTCTTGGAATCTGGCCTTAGTTGTTCTGAGGAACCTAACGGACTTGCAGTGCCCAATCCCATTTACATCTTTTAAGAGTACCAGAATGTTGCTGGAGTCCTAAAATGACCGATTCATAATATCTGAATGTTAAATTGCTCTGAAATATTGGGGGAGCTCCAAGATCTGTTTCTTGTATTTCCCATAGCAGACAACCAGGGAAGTTTTTGGATTGAGGGCACGTACAACAATGATTCTTTATTTGTACTGAGTTGTGTCCTTTGTGAGGACTATCTTTCCCTTGACTCCTGTTTCAAAACCCTGATACTTGTTTAGCTCTTCATAAGAAGTCATGTAGTTTTCTTGATAGACGAATAGTGGGAAACAGATTTATTCTCTTTTATTAGCAAGAGGCCATGTAGCTTCCTGTATATGAGGATTGCTATTGCCCACATTCATGCCTCAAATCCCTGATTCCTTTTTAGCCATCAGCAAGATGCCCTGTAGATTTTCAGGACTGAGGACTCGTATCACCCGTGTTCCTTATTTTTAGCAACAGCCATACAGTACTGTATATGAGTACTCCTGTTCACAGATACATGTGTTGAAAGCTTGACTCTTTTTTATATCTTAGGAAGACGCCGTATACTTTTCGGAGTTTGAGAAAACA
>NW_006973397.1:0-759 GCF_000164805.1 Carlito syrichta | reverse complement strand
GAGATGCATGGCACTGGTGGACAGAATGCAGTGTGGAGACAAACATTCATAGGTGTAGTCCACATGATAGACAAAATCAGAAAGTTTTTGAGTTTCCTAGAGTAAAGGTCCAATGTGCTAAGTCTTGTCCTAGTGCTTATGGCATAGCTGGTCCCTTTGGGGCAGGTTTGTGGGTGAGGAAACCCTCCACCATAGGGTCTGTGTTGAAAGTCTGCAGAGTCACTGCTCCCACAATCCTCTGCCCGTAGCAGGGAGACTGTTGGTCATCAGCCTAGTCATCTGGGCCTCTAGCTCCCAACCAATACATCACCATGGAAACCTGAAGTTTCGGGGTAGGCAGGACCTCCAGTAGGCCTCCAGTTGAGGTCTGTGTTTGGAGCCGTGTCTCAGTGAGTCACAGTCAGAGAGGCCGACAAAGGCATGTGTTATCTTCATCCTCCTCCTGGTAAAGCCAGGAATGAATGTCTACCATTTCAATGGTCTATGCAGCAAATTTACACTCAATTTGAGAATTCCATGGCAGCTCCTGATCTGTTCTTTGAGAAGATGTCATCTGGAGTCTTCTGGGCACAAGGGTCTGAATCATCATTTGGCGATAAAAGCTAGGCAGAGCTTTTCAGACGTCCCCGACCTGTAGGAGTAGGGGCAGGGTGGGTGAGGTCATCCTCATTTGCTCCCGTCAAGGGCACAACCAAACTGCAGGCAGAGAACTCCGTCACACCTGAGCAGGTATGTTTGGCAAGGCCTGCTTCTGGTAGG
>NW_006973396.1:0-937 GCF_000164805.1 Carlito syrichta | reverse complement strand
TTGGGAGCCTGAAGCAAGAGGATTGCTGAGCCTCCCGTTCAAGACCAGCCTGGAAAAACATGGTAAGACACCATCTCTCAATAAATCAAAAAGTTAGCCAGGTGTAGTAGCGCATGCCTGCAGTTCTGGCAACTTGGAAGGCTGAGGCAGAAGGATCACCTGAGCCCAGCAGGTCAACTCTGGGGTGGTCATGAGTCATGAGTGTGCCACCGCATACCATCCTGGATGACAGAGTGTGACGCCAACTCAAAGAGAGAGAGAGAGAGAGAGAGAGAGAGAGAGAGAGAGAGAGAGAGAGAGAGAGAGATGGATCTCTTTCTCTGTCATGTGAACTCACAGCAAGAAGACTGCAAAACCTGAAGAGAGCCCTCTCCATTAACTGAAACAGACAGTACCTTGAACTTGGACTTCTCTTCCTAAACGACTATGAGAAATAAATTTGTGCTATGAAAGTCACCTAGTCTGTGGTATTTGGGTACAGCAGCCTGAATTGACAAGATACTCCCCAACCCAGCTTTGGTTGTCCTTTCTATGTTTGCAGTATCATTCCCTAAAGCTCTTTGTAAGGTCAGCCCTCTGTCTCTGTGCTGTTATGGCTTCAAAAGGATTGTCCACAATAGGAACATTTGTTCAGCATGAGAGTTTTCCACTTGGGCCCTGTTATTTATGCTTCTGCTGGTCTCCAGCAGTCACTTGGCACCAAATCTCTTCCCTTCATCACCTTGCTTTATCAGACAGATGGCCTGCACTCATTCTGCGAACACTAGTAGCTCTGCAAGGCCAGTAAGAATGTTTGACTTTCAAAGTTGTCACTTACTGGACCTTCATATTTTTGAAGCCAAATTAATGTCTCAGCCATTGTGTTCTGATTTTATTTTCCTCCTGGGCCTGTGTATTCCTAAGACACCTCCTCGTCATGTACACACATGACTTATTT
>NW_006973395.1:1373-5099 GCF_000164805.1 Carlito syrichta | reverse complement strand
CAGAGAAGTTTCCTTTATGTGAGGACTCCCATTACTCAGATTTCTACTTCAAAAACCTGATTCGTGTCTACCTCTGAGGAAGATGGCCTATAGTTTTGGGGATTGAGGACTAATGTAACCAAGATTCCTTATACTTCCTTAGCATTATGACATGTAGTTTCCTGTATATGATGACTCCCATTATCCAGCTCCCTGCTTCACTCTGCAGGAAGCCGAGACAGTTACTGGTGACCGAGAATTCCAGTTGTTTGGATATCAAGAGAAAGACTCCCATAATGTTCTTCGGGAACTGGAATCCAAGATTCCTGGTTCCCCTTCACAAGACTTCCCCAAAATGAGGAATCTTTAAAACCCAACATCCCAATTCCGACCTGCCTGCCCACAAGAATTTTTTGTAGTTTGAGGTCAACTGAATCGAGGGATTTTGTACCAATATGCCTTTTGATTCTGGGGAACATGATTATGGTCGTAGATATTCCTAGGACACAAAAGGATTTGTAGGGCCAGATCCTTGATTACAACTAACAAGAGGACCAGGTAGTTCCTGTGGATCTGTAATGACTGATTTATCGTATCCACGGAGCAAGTAGCTCTGAAAAATGTAGAGATTCAGGAGGCCAGATTGCTGATTAAACCTTATCAAGAGGCCCTGTAGATTCTGGATAATGAGAACTCCTACAACCGGATTTCCTTTTCTTCTCAGCAAGATGCCCTGATTTTCCTTGTCAATGTGGATTCAAAACTTTGTGTCCAAAAAGACAGATCCCCAGAAGTTTTCTAGGGATGTGGGATCCACGATTCCTGGTTATCTTTAAAAATACCTTCTAAATATTTGGAAACTGCAAAACCATTGTCCACTCTCAAAATAAAAAGAGAAACGGCATGTGAAGGTTTACAGGGTTCACCTTAAGGTCAGAGTTACATTCAAATATGGCAGGAAGATTCCTTTTGTCCTGGAATCTGGCCTTAGTTGTTCCGAGGAACCTAACAGACTTGGAGTGCCCAATACCCGTTTACAAGTTTCAAGGGGACCAGAATGTTGCTGGAGTCCTGAAATGACCGATTCCTAATATTCGCATGCTACATTGCTCTGAAACATTTGGGAAGCTCCAAGCCCTGTTTCTTGTTTGTCCCATAGCAGACACCCTGGGAATTTTTTGGATTGAGGACGCGAACAGAAAAGCTTCTTTATTCTTCCTTAGTTAGAGGCCATGTAGTGTCCTGTATATCCGGACTCTCTTTCCCTACATTCCTCTTTCGAAACCTGATTCTTGTTTAGCCCTTAGTAAGACACCATGTAGAGTTTTTGATAGAGGAACCGTATAAAACAGATTTCTTCTTTTTTCTTCGCAAGAGGCCATGTAGTTTCCTTTATATGAGGATTGCTATTACCCACATTCATACCTCAAATTCCTGATTCTTCTTTAGCCATAAGCAAGATGCCCTGTAGATTTTCAGGACTGAGGACTCATATAAACCAGATTCCTTATTTTTTGCAACAACCGTGCAGTTGCCTGTATATGAGTACTCCCTTTCCCAGATACATGCATCGAAACCCTGATGCTTGTTTAGACCTTAGTAAGACATCATGTAGTTTTTTGGGTATTGAGATCACATGTCACCCAGATTCCTTATTCTTTCTTAGGAAAAGTCCGTGCAGTTTCCTGTAAATGATGATTTCATTTCCCTAGATTATGCTTCAAAAAGCAAATTCGTGTTTAGCCATTAGCAAGACACCCTGAAGATTTATATGAGATTGAGGACACATGTAAAACAGATTCCTTATTCTTCCTTAGTAATCGACATTGCAGTTTCCTGTATATGAGTACTCCCATTATCCAGATTCCTACTCCCAATACATGATTGGTGTTTATCTCTTAGGGAGACACTCTGTATATTTTTGGGAGGTAGTACTAGTGTAACCAAGATTCCGTATTCTTCCGTAGCAACAGGTCATGTAGTGTTTTGTATATGAAGACTCCCAATACTGAAATTCCTGCTTCATTCTCAGCAAGACTCCGAGACATTTCCTGGTGACCTATAATTCCATTTGCTTGAATATCAAGAGAAAGACTCCCATAAAGTTCTTTTGGAATTGGAATTCAAGATTCCTGGTTCCCTTTTCAAAAGACACCCTAAAAATGTGACGATATAGAATCCCAGATTGGTGATTAAACCTTATCAAGAGACCTTGTTGATTTGTTGATTGAGAACTCCAATAACCAGATTCCCTTTCTATCTCAGCAAGATGCCCTGATTTTCCCTGTCTATGTGGATTTCAAAACTCTGTAAGCAAAAATGCAGATGCCCAGATGCTTCCTAGGGATGTGGAATCCATGATTTCTGGTTATATTTTAATAACTCGTACTAAATATTTGGCAACTGCAAAACCCTCGGCCCCTCTCCAATTAAAGTCCAAATGGAAATTTAAGGATTACCAAGTTCATCTTAAGACCAGAGTTACATCCAAATACGGTAAGAAGATGCTTTTGTTCTGGGAATCTGGCCTTTGTTGTCCCGAGGAACCTAAGGGACTTGTACTACCAGATACCCGTTTACAAATATCAAGTGGGCCAGAAGGTTGCTGGAGTCCTGAAATGACTGATTCATAATACCCACAAGCCAAATAGCTCTGAAACATGGGACGAGCTCGAAGCCCTGATTCTTGTTCATCCCGTAGCAAAACACCCTGACAATTTTTCGGATTGGGGACTCGTGTATCACAGATTCCTTATTCTTCCTCAGTGAGGGGTCGTGTAGTGTCCTGTATATGAGGACTCCCTTTCCCCAGAATCCTGTTTCGAGACCCTGATTCTTTTTAGCACTTAGCAGCATGTCATGTAGATATTGTGACAGAGGACCCATGCAAAACAGGTTTCTTAATTCTTATTAGCAAGAGATTGTGTAGATTTTATATGACAACTGCTATTACCTATGTTGCAAATTCTGAACCCTGATTCCTGTTTAGCCACAGCACATGGCCTGTTGATTTTCAGGACTGAGGACTGCTATAACCCGATTCTTTTTCTTCCTTGGCAAGGGGCCGAGTATTTTCCTGTATATTAGGTCTCTCATTACATAGCTCCTGCTTCGAATCTCTGATTCTTTTTTAGTCCTTTCCAAGATGTCCTGTAGATTTTTGGGATTGAGGACTCGTGTAACTCAGATTCCTTATTCTTTCTTAGCAAAAGATCATGTAGTTACCTATATATAAGGACTCCATTTCCCCATATTCATACTTAAAACACCCTGATTCGTGTTTAGCCATTAGCAAGACGACCTGAAGATTTTTTGGGGATTCAGGACATGAGTAATGCAGATTCCTTATTCTTACTTAACAATAGGCTTTGAAGTTTCCTGAATGTGAGGACTCCCATTATCCAGATCCCTACTTCAAAAACCTGATTCGTGGTTACCTCTGAGGAAGACAGCCTGTAATTTTTGGGATTGAGGACCCATGTAAACAAGATTCCTTTTACTTCCTTAGCAATATGATGTGCAGTTTCCTGTATATGACGAATTCCATTACCCAACTCCCGCTTCACTCTGCAGGATGCCAAGACATTTCCTAGTGACCGAGAAATCCAATTGTATGGATATCAGTAAAAAAGACTCCCATAATGTTCTTTGTGAACTGGAATCCAAGATTCCTGGTTCCCCTTCACCAGACCTCCCCAAAATGTGGAATCTTCAAATCCCAACATTCCAATTCCGACCTGCCCACCC
>NW_006973395.1:0-821 GCF_000164805.1 Carlito syrichta | reverse complement strand
GGATACCCAAACTGTGTATACAAATAGACAGATGCTCAGAAGTTTCCTAGGGACTTGGATTCCATGATTCCTCCTGACACTCAAAGGCATGTAATAAATATTTGGCAACCTCAAAACACCAGGCCCCTATGTGAATAGACGGACAAATGGATGTTTTAGCATTGTGAGGCACATCTTAAGACAAGAGTTACACACAAACTGGTGAGAAGATTCTTTGGGCCCAAGAATCTGCCCTTTGTTTTCCTGAGGAAACCAATGGACTTGTAGGTACACATTATCAGTTATAACTATCAAGATGACCAGAAGGTTACTGAGAATATATATTGACAAAATTGTCATATCCAAGAGAGCAGTAGCCCTAAAAAATGTGGGAATTGAGAAGCCCAGATTCAAGATTATCCCTTATAATGTGGCTCTGTAGAATTCTTGGATTGGTGACTCCCATAACCCAGATTCTTTTTGTTCTCAGTGAGACTCCTGGACGTTACTTGGCGATGTGGAAGTAAAAACTCTTATATACCAATACTCATATGCCCAAAAGGTGATCAGGGCATGGAATCCAAGATTGCTGGATCCCCTTTAAGAATATGTCCAATATATGTAGGAACTCCTTAAACCAAGTTCCGAATATCAATCAGAAATACCAGCAGTAATTTCTGAATTAGGAGGAAAACATAAAACCAGAAATTACATTATAATATGGGGAGATGATTCCTTGGGTTGTGGAATCTGGCCTTCCAGCCTCCTGCAAAACAAGCGGAGTCGAAGGCCAGATACTCTGTTACAACTAACAAGAGGAGCAGCAGGTCCCTGGGGATCGG
>NW_006973394.1:0-953 GCF_000164805.1 Carlito syrichta | reverse complement strand
TTAGGGGATGGGTGTGATGACAGTGGAGGGATACTGATAAGGAAGGGAGGGGCATACCTCATCATCCAGGCATCATGCATAATCAATGTTTGTAAAACTACCTCTGAATTTTCACTCACATATTTTAAAAAACTAAAATGAAAAAAAATAAATAGATAAATAAATAAATAAAAACTGTAAAACATGCAACCGACTTTATTGGTTTATTCTACTTTTTATTTTTTTACTTTAAAAATGGTTACAATTCAGGGTTGGTTCTAGAAATGTTAATTATGCAGGGATTGATTTATTTTCTTTTTTTGAGTTGGAGTCTCACTCTGTCGCCCAGACAGGAGTGCAGTGGCTGCTCCCGGCCACCACAGCCTCGACCTACTGGGCTCTGGCGATCCTTCCTTCTCAGCCTTCCGAGTAGCCAGAATTACAGGCGTGCGCTACCACGCCTGGCTAATTTTTTGATTTATTGTAGAGATGAGGTCTCGCCTGCCCAGGCGGGTCTCGAACCCGCGGGCTCAGGCAATCCACTCACCTCAGCCTCCCAAAAGTGCGGGATTACAGGCTGAGCCACCGAGCCCGGCGGGATTGATTTTTTAAGTATTGTATAATACTCCAATGATAACTCCTTTTCCCTTTACTATGTTGGAATACATGTTATAATTCTGCCTTTGAAATTGACAATCACAGAGTTTCTCACATAAATTCTGAATGTTTTATTCTTACTAAATCGAAACATGTTGAGATTCCAGATCTATATCATTCTTTAAAAACTGCAACTTGAGATTCAGTGTACCTAAGTGTTATTCAGAAGGCAGAATGCATAATAAATCTTAAAAATTTAAGAAAATAAAACAGTATCGTAATTTAATACAACTTTTTCCATTCTTAAAATTGTGTACATTTACTTGGTGCACTCTGTATTTTCTGCTTGTTAATTTTGATTAAATGTTACAGATGAA
>NW_006973393.1:10519-12234 GCF_000164805.1 Carlito syrichta | reverse complement strand
CAATGCTGCGATAAAACATACGTGTGCAGGTATCTTTTTTATAGAGTGATTTGTGTTCTCAGGGTATATTCCCAGTAGGGGGATGCAGGGTCATATGGAAGGTCAATTTTTAGAGCTTTTAGGAATCGCCACACTGCTTTCCACAGAGGTTGCACTAGTTTACACTCCCACCAACAGTGTAGAAGTGTTCCCTTTTCACCACACCCTCTCCAGCAGCTGTTATTTTTTGAGTTGTTGATAATTGCCATTCTGACTGGAGTTAGGTGGTATCTCAGTGTGGTTTTGATTTGCATCTCCCTGATGATTAGTGAGGTTGAGCATTTCTTCATGTGTTTGTTGGCTGCTCGAATGTCTTCTTTTGTGAAGTGTCTGTTCATGTCTTTTGCCCATTTTATAATGGGGTTGTTTGTTTTCTTCTTTTCAGTACGTTTCAGTTCCTTGTAGATCCAGGATGTTAAGCCTTTGTCAGACCTAGAGTTGGCAAATACTTTTTCCCAGTCTGTGGGCTGTCTCCCTGCTCTCTTGATGGTTTCTTTGGCTTTGCAGAAGCTTGTCAGTTTAATAAGGTCCCATTTGTCTATCTTCTCTCTTAAGTCCTGTGGGTTTCGGGTTTTGTACAGAAATTGGATGCCAGTTCCGATTTCCATGAGAGTATTTCCTTCCTTTTCTAAGGTTCTTATGGTTTGAGGTTTTACATTTAGGTCTCTGATCCATTTGGAGTTAACCTTTGTGCATGGGGATAGATAAGGGTCCTGTTTCAATCTTCTGCATGTGGTCAACCAGTTTTCCCAGCACCATTTACTGAATAGGTTCTCTTCTCCCCACTGGTAGGTGGTGGGGGCTTTGTCGAAGATGAGGGAAGCTTTCTAATCATTAATTCTGGATCAGAAATCAGGTGGCCAAACAGTCCAGTTTACCTGAGACAGCCCTAATTTACATCTACTGCTCCAACTATCTCTAATAGCTCTCACTTTAATTCTCAAATATATCCTACTTTGGATGACAAATTAAAGGTCATTCTATGGACCTTTTATAAACATAACTTCTATGTTTATAAACTTATAAAAAATATTGCTTAAATACTTCAGTAGATATATAACATTCAATACATGCATCCACTAATTGCAATGCTTAGCAACCAAAGCTTCATAACTTTTAATTACTTCTGATAGCATCTATTTTTTTAAATGTTTTACATGCTATCCCTGCCTTAAACAAAGTAAATACCACAGAATTATACTATTCTTAATGGCTCAAAGTCATTAGTATGAACATCAGTTAACAGTACTACACTCTCATACAGTGAGCCCCTCAAAAAAGTGGCCAGAGCTACTGCTGTGAAGACTCTTGGTGTGTTTTTAGTGCAAATGATCTCAAATGCAATGTGTTTGCATTCACATGTCCTCTCTTTAAAGGATTCTTCTCTCGTCCCACTGTCACTGGGCCCCTGCTCAGCAATATATCCTTTTTCTCATCAAGGTGCTATGTGCACACACACACACAGAAAGATTGGAGGAAAATGTCAATGCCTATAAAAACACCAAATAACCAAGTATGTTACAGCTGAATCCAAAGTAAATGTAAACTCAATGCTGCATGCGGGTGTGAGAAACTCCCTATAAGAAACGTTCATAAACTTATGTTCATGAACTACGTGACTTCTGTTTGGTTATAACAGGTAAGTTTATTCTATTTCCCTCATTATTATTTGTTGT
>NW_006973393.1:0-9805 GCF_000164805.1 Carlito syrichta | reverse complement strand
GTGTGAGACAACACAGCTAGCCAGCATTCTTTTCTTAACATGCAATTGTTGGCAAACTCTTACTTTTAACATCTGTTTACTATTCTGTATTCAGGAATATTCTTCCTTAGTATCTTCTAAATTCCATTTTGCTGATAATTCAAGCAGAATCCAGTATTTATGAAAATACTTCTGATTATGTTTAGACTATAATACTAAGTTTTATTCAACTAAGGCAATTCTATTAATTTCACAACTTATCTAAAATTGAAAAATTAAATTTAAGATTAAAAACATCATTAAATATGCCAAGAAATAACTCAGTTGCTCAGGCTTCCCGTTTCCTGGATTTTCATGCAAGATTCATCACCATACGATATTTTTCAACATAAGAATATCAGAGAAACAGAATTAGCACATCCTTCAACTATATTCTAGCCTTAAAGCACACATAAACATCACAAAACACTCCCCAGCTCTTTAAAGTTTTTCTGCAAAGCAAAAAACTTGACCCAATGACTTCAAAACTGGCAAAATAATCTTTAAAATCCCAATTATTCATTTAAATCACAACTACTCCAAATCTTAAATTTTCAAACTGAGAGCACACAGAAGTGAAGTCTAACTCAATCATACCTAGCTCAGAGGTAGTGATTTCAGGAATAGTGATCCTGACCATGGAGCCATTACTCAGTTCCTAGTGAAAAGAATAGAAATAAATGAGACAAGAAACAGAATTTGTGCATTCTGACTCTTTGAGTGTCTAAAAAATAGCTGATGCTTTACAAGATTGTTTGCCTATCAGAGCAAAAATCAACAAAATAAATGAAACGCATCACCTTCAAACAAGTGAACTGATCCAACTTCCAAAAACTGTAAATATACTTACTTGAAAAATATTTTTTTAAATGCTTGTTTTAATAAAAACTGTTTAGTTTTTGTTTTTTTAGTTGGAGTCTCACTCTGTCACCCAGACTGGAGGGCAGTGGGCACGCTCCTGGCCACCACAGCCTTGATCTGCTGGGCTCTGGCGATCCCTCTGCCTCAGCCTTCCAAGTAGCCGAAACTACATGCACGCACTACCACACCCGGCTAATTTTTTGATTTATTGTAGAGATGAGGTCTTGCCAAGTTGCCCAGGTGGGTCTCGAACCCGCAGGCTCCAGCATTCCACTCACCTCAGCTTCCCAAAGTGTGGGATTACAGGCTGAGCCACTGAGCCCTGATAAAAGTGTTTAGTTTTTATTCAGACAGTAAGAGTCACCATCATCAAAAGAAAGAGACTTAATGAAAGATCAAAAAATCATGTCAATAAACAATTGAATTGACTGAATAAGCTTTTATTTTTAATAAAAGTTGAATAATATTTAAACGTCAGAAAATTTAAGCAGAGTTACTGTCAAAACTAAAGTTGTAAAAAAAAAAGTTTGTATTTTTCAGACAAAATTCTGGATTCTGAAAAATCTGAAATGGAGTACATCTCTTGGAAAGCTAACTAATGTTTTAAAAATACACTTATCAGAGTCACTCTGTTATGGACAGGATCTCCGATAGAATGAATATAAGTTCCAAGCTGTTGACAAGTACAATCCTCATTATAGAGAGAATCATGAAGTTCTGAAGAATCCCTCAGTTCTGGAACTGGGGACAATAAAATAACCTGTAAGAAGTAATAAATACAACAAAATGAATTATTTTCTGATAAAGAAACTTAGCAATTGCTTTTCTGCATATGGTATAACTAATAATTATATGTAGTGATTCAAAAACATTCTGTTCCAGGTTAGGAGCGGTGGCACACACCTGCAGTCCCAGCTACTCAGAAGGCAAGAGCATCACTTGAGCCCAGAGTTTTAGTCTGCAGTGAGTTATGATCATACCAGTCTGGGCATCAGAGTGAGACTCCATCTCTTAAAAAAAAATTCGGCTCCAGCTACAATGAAATACCTTACAGCAAACCAAGGTCCTCACAAAAAACAACTAGAAAGGTAGATAAAAGCAAAAACATCTGATTGACAGCACTGGAATGCTGTGAACACAACACAGACTTCAGGGGGCCAAAATATAGGAGAAAAGGGGCTGGGGGAGAACATTCTTTTTTTTGAAAGCAGGATTTGAGAGGGCAGAAAAGCTCCCAGAGTGGGAGGGGGCCCAAGGGGGTTGCCCAGGACAACATTCTTATCCTGCTTTTCCTGCCCTGGACATTAGCAAGTTTTGGTGGTGAAGAAACATATGGAAAGGCTGACAATACACAAGGAAGGCCATGGCTAAGGTGAAGAGAAGTCAGCAGGACTTTTAGCAACCTTATAGGGCTACAGGCATAAGCTGTGATTTGAGGCAGGCAAGGTACTGAGGGCCCAGGGAGAAAGGTGAGCGCTAAAGCAAAAAAAAAAGAGATCAGTATTTAGCAGTATTTCCCTATAGGCAAATATTTATTCAAAAATGTAAGAGCAGCATTTATTTAACTGTAGATATGAAAACAAAAATTTTAAATTATCTTAGTGACTAACTAAATGTTTCAAATTTTAAATCTTCAGTCATGACTACTGACCCTTTTTGTACTCCTTCAATTTGTAGACCATCTCTAAATAAATATTTTGTCAACACTGTCGGCCAATCAATCCTAAGATCTATCTCTCGGATGCCAGCTTCTACTTCAAAAGTTGCCAGGAAAAATTCAGATCCACTGGTCCTGGTTCTATGTACAGTAGCATAATCAGCCAGAGAAGTGGGAAAGTCATCAGCCAGTGTGTTAGACTATTGTCTCCCTGTGACCTTACAGCTAACAAAAAGGTACTAACTGCTTCTGGGTTTACGAAATTCTTATAGTTGGAAACTATTTTCCATTATAAAAGAAATTCTTCCAAATCATACAAAACACCCTGATACTTCTCCAGTTTCCCCCCGCCCCACCTTTTTTTATTTTTTTTTTAATTTTGAGTCAGAGTCTCACTCTCACCCGGGGTGGAGTGCAGTGGCACACTCACAGTCACAGCAGCCTCGACCTGCTGGGCTCAGTCTTCCAAGTAACTGGAACTACAGGGGTACACCACCAGGCACAGCTAATTTTTCTTGATCGATTGTAGAGATGAGGTCTCGCCAAGTTGCCCAGGCTGGTTTCGAAACCCCAGGCTTAGGCAATCCTCTCACCTGGGTCTCCCAAAGTGCTGGGATTATAGGCATGAACCACCGCACCCAGTCTCCAGTTCCTCTTTTGAATGTTCTGCAAATATGCTGGCTTGAAGGGAAAAAGTTCATTGCTGTACATGTTTAAAAATATAATCGGAGCCCAGACAATTAACCGCCAGCACTAATGTTACCTGTGAACTGTCCCTAAACCGCTATATTCAGATACCCTTTAAATACAGACCACTTTTATCCTTATTAAGTATGGGTACTTGCCTCACATTACTTCTCCCCAGCACGGCAGCATAAAACCAGTCAGCTGACAAACTCTGTCATCTCCACCTCTCAAGGTCTCTCACGTCACTCTCCTTTCCACTCATACTGTCTTGCTCAGACCCTCTTTACACCTGTGATATTGACACAGACAATCACACCTGAGTCTAGCTGGTCTCTTTATCTTTAATCCTAAGGTACACCTCTCTAAAACACAGATCCTAATGCACACAACTCCTTCCTCAAAAGCTTGTATGTCCTGGCAGCTACATTCAGAAGAAAACCACCTTTACATCCTTTCTTCCTTTAAGAACACATTAGTAAGAGTATAAATCCCAATTCTACCATTTGTTAGCTTTATGACTTTAGTCAAGTGTCCTCCACTGCATTTGTAAAACAAGGATGATAGTATCTTCTCAATAAATATGCTCTAAAACCATAATTAATACTGATAAAGCACTTAGATCAGTGACTAGCACATAAAAAATGCTCAAAAAGTTGTTATCCCACCCTCTGTATTGCCTCATCCAACAAATACTTCTACTTTTGTAAGTATTCACTCCACAGACATATTGAGTCTTTACTTATGTGGTAGGAGATAAAGGTACAATATGCATTTAAAAATAAGTTCTGCTGCATGTGGTGGCCCATGCCCCAAATTCCAGCCACTTGGGAGGCTATGGCAGGAAGACTGCTTAAGACAAGGAGTTTGGAGGTTGCAGTAAACCATGATCACACCACTACACTCCAACCTGGGCAACAGAGCAAGACTGTAACTAATTTTATTTTTTTTATTTTTTAGTTGGAGCTTCACTCCATCACCCAGGCTGGCTTGCAGTGGCATGCTCACAGCCACCCCAGCGTGGACCTGCTGGGCTCAGGTGATCCTCCTGCCTCAGCCTTTCAAGTAGCTGGAACTATGGGCACACGATACCATGCCCAGCTAATTTTTTCATTAATTGTAGAGATGAAATCTCAGCAAATTGCCCAGGCTGTCCTCAAATCCATGGGCTCAGGCAATCCCCTCACCTCGGCCTCCCAAAGTCTGGAATTATAGGCTTCAACCACTGTGCCCAGCCAAGACAAGAAAAGAAATTCTTCATTCTCTGGTCTTCTTGCCTGTTCTTTTGTGATTCCTCCTTGCCCCGAATGTCTCTTTACAGATACTCTATTTATCCTCAAGGTCCAAACCAAGTCTGATGTGCCTCTCAGAGATGAGGCTTTGACTGTGCAATATCATACCATCAGGATGTGTCTTCCCATCAGTGAATCCACCATGGTATTATCTGTTCCTCACTATAAGTCTTAAGTCTACCTTAAATTATAATTTCTTATGCAGTCAGTACATCAATTCACCCAAGTAAACTATAAGAGTCCCTAGATGGAAAAGAATTAGCCATTTTCATCATTCCAATACCTTCAAAAAGCACCACACACATCACAAGGGAAGTAGATATAAGTTATATATCAATCATTTGGGTTTGAAACAATTTATTCTAAAAGTATTAACTAAAATTAAATTAGCCACAGAAAGAACTAGTATCTGACCAAACTTTTTAAAAACAGTGTTAAATTTTGACAACACCTAATCCACTCCTCACCTCTTCCAATGACCCAAGACGTTTACTAAGAGGCTTAAGAGTACTAATGCCGTCGAGTGGAGGGTTGGGGCAAGGCATTGTGTTGGACATCATCAGAGAAGGAGCTGGCAGTCCAGGAATAAAAACCACCTTTGAGCAACAAAAAGATGTGGGGGAAAAAATACTGGTTTTAAAGCATTATCCTTAAATAAAATGTTAAGAGATGTAAACACATATTTCTTTTGATATTTCAAAGTTTATGCTTACCAAACACAACTGAAAAACAATTAAAATTTTAATAATCTTTCAAATTCCACCATCCAGCTACAAACACCTTGGTATAATTTCTCTTGGTCTGAAATCTCCTCCTTATTATTAAACTTTTTTTGCAGGACAGGAGGCTTAACACAGTCAAGACATTATTCACCAATCCATACACTATGCATTATTTTACCTTATTAATTTTACAGACAGCACAGATACTAACCTTTAGAGCTATAGCAGCAATCTCGCAAGTCTCCAGGCAGAGAAAAAGAACATCAAGTACTCCTAAGGGTCTAAAAAACATGACGATGGGTAATAATCAAGAAATTAAATCTAGCCTAATTCAAACTGTGCTCTCCAGCTCACAATCTCTATCTTCCATCATAAACTCTCAAATATTTCTTCCTTAAAAAACTTTAAATAAAGCAGAATAAATCATTGGATCTTAAATAAATGAGTTGACAGCCAGGCTCAGTGGCTCAGCCTGTAATACCAGTGCTTTGGGAGGCTGAGGTGAGTGAATTGCCTGAGCCCGCATGTTCGAGACCCACCTGGGCAACTTGGCGAGGCCTGATCTCTACAATAAATCAAAAATTAGCGTGTGCCTGTAGTTCCAGCTACTTGGAAGGCTGAGGTGGCAGGATTGCTGGAGTCCAGCAGATTGAGGATC
Organism: Carlito syrichta; assembly: GCF_000164805.1. NCBI lineage: Eukaryota > Metazoa > Chordata > Mammalia > Primates > Tarsiidae > Carlito > Carlito syrichta. The sequence continues at coordinate 3,913 of NW_006973393.1, read as the reverse complement.
AGTGGTTGGGAGCTGGCGGCCACTGCACTCCAGTTTGGGCGACTTAGTGAGACTCCAACGAGAAAAAAAAAAAAAATGAGTTGACAGCCCAGGAACGGTGACTCACAGCTGTAATGCCAGCATGCCTGTAATCCTTGGCCTTGAAAGGCCAAGGCAAGAGAATTGCTCAGGCCCAGGAGCTCGAGACCAGCCTAGACAACACAGTGAGACCTTGTTTTACAAAAAAAAAAATTAAAAAGTAGTTGGGCCTGGTGTTATGTGCCTGTAGTCCCAACTACTTGGGAGGCTGAGGTGGAAGAATGGCATGAGATGAGGAGGTCAAGTCTGCAGTGAGCCATGATCTTGCCACTGCACTCCAGCCTGAGAAACAGAGTGAGAATTGAACTCAAAAAAAACCAGAGTTGACAATTCGTGTAACCATCCATTATGGGGTAGTCAGGAAAAAAATGGAAGCAATTTACATCCAGGCTGAAAACTTGATAAGACTAAAAAGAGATGCTCAAAACTAAAGTGAAATTTTAACAATATATATTTATGTTGTTAAAAGCTAATAAAAAGCTATTCAGAAGCTAATAAAATAACAGAAGTTGCCCAAAGAAAATCCTTTGGCTTAAAAAACAAAATGACAGTGAGAACTAGTTATATATATACTTTAAAAGCTATCCTGAAGCCAGGCAAGGTGGCTTATTCCTGTAGTAGGAGTACTTTGGGAGGCCAATCCAGGAGGATTGCTTGAGCTCAAGAGTTCAAGAGTGAGACCTCATCTCTACAGAAAAACAAAAATGAAACTGAGTATGGTAGCACACGCCTGCAGTCCCAGCTACTCGGGAGGCTAAGGCTGGAGGATCACCTAAGCCCAGGGGGTTGAGGCTGCAGTGAGCCATGATGATGCCACTGCATACCAACCTGAGCAACAGTGACTAAAAATAAAAACCTATCTGAAACCCCTCGATTGTGAAAAGATGGAATAAGCATATTCTACTCTATTACCAAAAGAAAACAAAACACACTATACAAAATGTATAATGCAGCTAACAGATGATTCTGAAAAGTGGGGAAAAGAAGAAAACTGACCAGGGATCCAAGATCCAGGAATGAGCTAATGAGTTCTCTAGCTTTTTGGCTTTGGTTTTTTTAACTTCTTACATCACCTGGCCTTGGGCTCTCGATGATCTGCAATCCACATATGCCGATGGTCACAGACAAGAGAGACCCCAAGAAAACCTCGTTCTTTTCTGCCAAAGTGTTGGGAAATGAGCGACCACGCAGGACAGAAACATTTTCACCATATGTACCTGCCCTACTCTGCGCAAACACTAAGAAAAAAGCCATGACACACACCTCCTCTTCACCACGAGGCATAGTGAAAATGTTGAATGCCCTTTGTCTATCTGAGGACGGTTTTTATTATTCTTAGTTTGCTGAGAATTTTTCTCATGAATAGATATTCATGATAATTTCATATCATGAATTTTTAAGTCATAAATAGGTATTTTGTCAAATGACTTTTCTGCATCTATTTAGATCCTTGGTCAGCAAGCTATGTTCCATGGACAAATCCGGTTGATATTCTGTTTCTGTACAATTTGTGAGATAAAAAGTTTTTACATATTTAAACGGTTAAGAAAAAAAAAAAACAGAAGATGAATATGTGACAGAGACTGTATGTGATCCATAGATGATAAAATACTTATCTGAGCCCTTTATATAAAAAGTTTGCCAACCTCTGATATAGGTAACCATTTTTAGTTATTTTTAATCTGCTATTAATGGTTAATTACAGATTGATTTTGAAATGTTAAAATCTACCTTATATTTCTGGGATAAATTCTATTAGATGATGACGTATTCCTTTTTATCAATTTTACTGATGCTTTCCCCCTATGAACCAGGCTTTTATTTCATTAGTGTTTACCCTTTTTTTATTTTTATTGATTTCTGCCCTTAATTATACAGTTTTATTCCATTTACTAACTTCTCGTTTAATTTAGTCTTTTGCTAGTTTGTTAAAGCGTAAGCTTTACTCATTGATTTAAAATTTCCTTTTCAAATATAAGTGGTTCGTGCTATAAAACTGTCAAATTTCCCCTCAGCAATGTCTTATCTGCATTCAACAAATTTGATAAAATGTAATTTTTTCATTCAAGTAAACACAGTTTCCCTTGTGACTTTTTTGCACATAGAGTTTTTTAAATGTTTTGTTAAATTTCCAGACTTTGAGGGATCTTTTTCTCCAGTATCTTTGTTACTAATTTCTTTTTTTTTTTTCAGTTGGAGTTTCACTCAGTTGCCCAGACTGGAGTGTAGTGGCCGCTCCCGACCACCGCAGCCTCGACCTGCTGGGCTCCAGTGATCCTTCCGCCTCAGCCTTCCAAGTAGCTGCAACTACAGGAGCGTGCTACCACGCCGGGCTAATCTTTTTGATTTATTGTAGAGACGAGATCTCACCAAGTTGCCCAGGTGGGTCTCGAACCCGCGGGCTCAGGCAACTCACTAACCTCGGCCTCCCAAAGTGTGGGATTACAGGCTGAGTCATCGAGCCCGGACACTAATTTCTAGTATATTTACCTGAAGCTATAAAACTTTTGGAAAACAAACACAGAAGAAATCTTTGGAACCTAAGGCTAGATGAAGAGTTCTTAGCCTTGGCACCAAGAAAAATATTCCAACATAGAAAACTAATAAAATGCACCTTATGAAAATGCAGAACTTTGGCTTTGGAAAGGCCTTATTAGGAAGATGAAAAGAGAAACTACAGGCAAAGAAAAAATACTTGCAAATCATGTATCTGACAGACGACTTGCATCTAGAATATAAAAAGAGCTCTCAGAACTCAACAGTAAAGAAGAAAACAAATCAATTAGAAGAGATATGAAAAGACTAAGCACAGTAGATTGTGCCTGTAATCCCAGTGCTCTGGAAGGCCAAGGTGGGAGGATCACTTAAGGGCAGGATTTCAAAACCAACCTCTCTCTCTCTACACACACACTCACACACAACATGAAATGAAGAGAAGATAACCCCATTAGTTGCCATCTATACAATGTTGTGAAACAATATTCAACAACATTAGCTATTAGGAAAAGCCCAGATGGAACCGCAAAGTAATATGGGAAAGCAGAAAACAATGCTTAAGCATCAAACGCTAGCAGTGCAGAGAAACTGGCTCACACAGACACTGCTGGCAGGCATGTGCAATGGCAGGGCCATTCCAGAAGAGGGTGTGGCAGGTTCGTACAAAACTAAATATGCACTCACCTTATGACCTTGGAGCACTACAGAGTAAGAAAATGAATTAGCTATCAGTCCATGAAACAATTTGGATGAATATCAGGAAAATATGGTGAGTGGAAAACATTCATCTCATTTTATTTTGTTCCATTTATATAACATTATTGAAATAACAACATGATAGCGCTCAAAGGATTCATAGTTGCCTGAGATTAAAAGGAAAGAATACTATGAAAGAGTAGCATGTGAAAAGGAAAAACAAACAGCCCCATTACAAAGCGGGCAAAAGATATGAATAGACAGTTCTCAAAAGAAGACATACCAGCAGCCAACAGGTACATGAAAAAATGTTCAGCTTCACTAGTCATCAAAGAAATGCAAATTAAAACCACACTGAGATACCACCTAACTCCAGTCAAAATGGCCATCATCAATAACTCAAAAAATAACAGAAGCTGGAGAGGATGTGGCGAAAAGGGAATAGTTCTACACGGTTGGTGGGAGTGTAAACTATAAACTAGTCCAGTCTCTGTGGAAAAGAGTGTGGTGATTCCTAAAAGTTCTAAAACTCAACCTTCCATATGACCTCGCAATCCCCCTAGTGAGAATAAACCCAGAAAAAATCAAATCACTCTATAAAAAAGATTCCTGAACACATATGTTTATCACAGCATTGTTCACA
>NW_006973392.1:0-748 GCF_000164805.1 Carlito syrichta | reverse complement strand
TAAGTAAGAATAAGGAATCTGCGTTACTCATGTCTCAATCTTAAAAAAACTTCAGGTGTCTGCTATGGGCTAAACACGAATCATGCTGTTTTGCACATGAATCTGGGAAATGGAGTCCTTATTTACAGACAACTACATGACCTTTTGCTAAGAAAGAATAAGGAACCTGGGTTACACGAGTCCTCAATCCCAAAAATCTACAGAGCATCTTGGAAAGTGTTAAAAAGGAATCAGAGTTTCGAAGCAGGATTTATCTAATGAGCGTCCTGTTATACAGGAAAATACACAGCCCTTTGCCAAGAAAGGAAAAGAATCGGTATTATAGCATACCTCAGTCAGGACAATCAACAGTCCATCTGCTGTGAGCTAAATAATAATCAGGGTGTATAAGCTGGAACAAAGATTACAGCAGTCATCATATACAGGATCTACGCAATCTCTAGCTAGGGAGAAATAAGATCCTGTTCTACACAGTTCCTCTACACAGTCAGATTATCTACATGACATCTTGCTAATGGCAAAACAAGAATCAGGGTTTCCAAACAGGATTCTGGGATAGGGAATCCTCATATACAGGACATTACACGGCCCCCCGTTAAGGAAGAATAAGGAAACTGTGATACACTAGTCCACAATCCGAAAAATTCTCAGGGTGTGTTGGTGTGGTATAAACAAGAATCAAGGCATCGAGCTCATCTAATGTTTCAGAGATATTTGGCTTGTGGGTATTATGAATCAGTCATTTCAG
>NW_006973391.1:0-729 GCF_000164805.1 Carlito syrichta | reverse complement strand
GGAGAAAGTGTAAACATGGTCAACCAGGAAAGATGATGAGCACTAAAAAAAAAGAGTAGAATAGAGGGGAATCTAGATAGTTGGGGTGGGGGCATATCTGAGGTGATAAAGAGAAGAAGAAAGTAGACCACACTGATGAGGTGAGATCTGAACAGGGGCCTAAAGGTGGTAAGGGAGTGAGCCAAGATAATGATTGGAGGAAAGGGTATTTCAGGCAAGGGGGACTTCCCAATATAAGAACGCTGCAGTGGAAATGCTTGTCTATCCCAGGAACCACAGGGAGGCCCATATGGATGCAACTGAGTCGTGTGGATAGTAGATAGAGAGCAGAACTCATGGGCCTTGAAGGCCACTGTGAAGACTCTAGCTGTTTTTGTGAGGCATATGGGACACTATTTGGAGTTTTGGGGTCAGAAGAGGAACATAATCTACATTTTTATAAGCATCAACCTGGCTGCCTTACTGTGTAGAGTGTAGGGAATACCAATGGAACAGGAGTATAATGCAATATTCCAGGCAAGAGAGGATAGTGTTTGGTGTCATGATCATAATTGGTAGATATGACAAAAGAGTCATCAGATTATGGATCTATTTTATTTTATGTATTTATTTTTTCGAGTTGGAGTCGCACTGTGTCACCCAAGCTGGAGTGCAGTGGCACAATCATGGCTTATTGCAGCCTTGAATTTCTGGACTCAGGTGATCCTCCCACCTCAATCTCCCAAGTAG
>NW_006973390.1:0-763 GCF_000164805.1 Carlito syrichta | reverse complement strand
GATGACTTCAAAACTGTTTTGAGCAGTTACAAAAATGTCTCGATAGGTGTATGGCATCACACAGAGAGTACTCTGTAGGTGACTGAAGTTTTATCATGTAAGAATAAACACACAATTTTTTGTAAATAAATTCTGGGGTTTTTGGGTCCCTCCTCATAGTGAAAAAATAAAAGTTGCAACCCACTTCAAAATGAATTTTTAAAGATTGAGAAAATTATACAAGACAAGAGGAAAACATACATCAGAATCAGAAAAATCAGAAATGAGGTGAGAACACAAGAAGAAATATGACCTAAAAGAAAAAATTATTTCAAAACATAGGATAAAATCAGAAAGAACACAAAAGGGACAAAGCGAAGGCCTAAGTGCAATAAAGCAACAAAAACATTACAATATGTGAAATCATATACTGAAAGGGCATACGGTGTATCTACAAATATTAAATAAAGACAAACATCAATGCATATTCTACCAATATAGTGAGACAGAAAACCAGGAAGGAAGGAGACTTACAGATATGTAGAGAAATGTCCACTGGGCATCTAAAAATATCTATTTGTCATGGATTAAGATACTGGGCTTCAGCGATTCGCTAACCTAAGAAATATGAAGCAATTTACACCCCTACCTATACAGCCTGATCTGACTGCACCTGGGTAAGTGGGGCTTCCAAAGCACTAATTAGTTCTTCTTTCTCATCAAGTGTATGTTTTTTTCCTGTCTGCTTCTATAGTCTCCTCTGTAGAACTCTTTTTTTAACTTG
>NW_006973389.1:0-1326 GCF_000164805.1 Carlito syrichta | reverse complement strand
CAATAGACAGTGCAGTTTCCTGTATATGAGGACTCCCATTATCCAGATTCCTACTCCCAAAACACCTGAATTGTGCTTATCTCTTAGCAATACGCTCTGTAGGTTTTTGTCATGGAGGACTCGTGTAAGCAAGATTCCTTATTCTTCCATAGCAAGAGGTCGTGTAGTGTTCTATATATGAGGACTCCCATTGCTGAAATTCCTACTTCATTCTCAGCAAGACGCCAAGATATTTCGTGGTGAACTAGAATGCCAGTTGCTTGGATATCATGAGAAAGACTCCCATAAAGTTGTTCAGGAATTGGAACCCAAGGCTCCTAGTACCTTTTCAAAAGACACACCTATATGCGGCTACATAGAAGCCCAGATTGCTGATTATACCTTATCAAGAGACTTTGTTGATTTAGGCGACTGAGAACTCCAAGACCAGATTCCATTTCCGTTCTCCGCAAGATGCCCTGATTTTCCTGCCATGCGGATTCCAACTCTGTTTTTAAAATGCTGATGCCCAGATATTTCCTAGGGACATGGATTCCATGAATTCTGGTTACATTTTAATAATTCATACTATGTATTTGGCAACTGCAAAACCCTCGGACCCTCTACAAATAAAGTACAAACGGAAATCTAAGGATTATCAAGTTGATGTCACGACCAAAGTTACATCCAAATATGGCAAGTTGATACTTTTTCCCGGGAAATTGGCCTTAATTGTCCCGAGGAACCTAAGGGACTTGAACTACCAGATACCCGATTACAACTCTCAAGAGGACCAGAATGTTGCTGGAGTCCTGAAATGACTGATTCATAATACCCACAAGCCAAATATCTCTGAAACATTAGACGAGCTCGATGCCTTGATTCTTGTTTATACCGCACCAACACACCCTGAGAATTTTTCGGATTGTGGACTAGTGTATCACAGATCCCTTATTCTTCCTTAACGGGGGGCCGTGTAATGTCTTGTATATGAGGATTCCCTATCCCAGAATCCTGTTTGGAAACCCTGATTCTTGTTTTGCCATTAGCAAGATGTCATGTAGATAATTTGACGGAGGAACCGTGTAGAACAGGATCTTATTTCTCCCTAGCTAGAGATCGCGTAGATTCTGTATATGACGACTGCTGTAAACTTTGTTCCAGCTTATACACCCTGATTATTTTTAGCTCACAGCAGATGGACTGTTGATTGTCCTGACTGAGGTATGCTATAATCCCGATTCTTTTTCTTTCTTGGCAAGGTGCTGTGTATTTTCCTGTATTACAGGACGCTCATTAGATAAATCCTGCTTCGAAACTCTGATTCCTTTTAAACACTTTTCAAGA
>NW_006973388.1:1540-2910 GCF_000164805.1 Carlito syrichta | reverse complement strand
GAGGTGTACTTCATTGTGGTTTTGATTTGCATTTCCCTGATGATTAATGATGTGAAGTGTTTTTCATATACCTACTGGCCATTTATATGTTTTCTTTTGAGAAATGTCTACTCAGGTGCTTTGACTTTTTTTAAAGAGTTTTTTTTTTTTTCCTGTTGAGTTTTTTCTATATTATCTATGTTAGTTCATGGATGAATAGTTTGCAAATATTTTTCCTATTCTATAGATGAATAGTTTGCAAATATTTTTCCTATTCTATAGATTGTCTTTTCACTCTGTTGATAATATTCTTTGCTATGCAGAAACTTTCTAGTTTAATATAGTCACATTTGTCATTTTTTGTTGTTGTTGCCTGTAAATATTTCTCTGGACCAATGTAATGAAAAGCTTCCCTTATATATCCATCAAGTAGTTTTATAGTTTGGGATCTTATGTAATCTATTTTGAGTTGATTTGTATATGTGTAGAGAGAGATGGGTCTAGTTTCTTTCCTCTGCCTATTTATATCCAGTTTTTCTAGCACTAATTATTGAAGAGGGTATTCTTTCCCCCATATATGTTCTTGGCACCTTTGTTGGAAATCAGTTGCCTATAAATACATGAATTTATTTATGAGTTCCTTATTCTGCTCAATTGGTCTGTGTCTGTTTTATACCAATATCATGTTTCATTTGTTACTATAGCTTTGTAGTATATTTTGATGTCTCATAGTTCTAGAAGCCAGAAGGCCAAGATTTGGTGTCAGGGCCATGTTTCTTTTCTGATCCATCTTTCCTTGCTTCTTAGAGTCTTGTGATTTCACAGTAATCTTTGATGCTCCTTGACTTGTAGATCTATTTCCCCCATCACATGTGTTGTTATGTTGTTATTAATTATGTTATCCCTATGTGTCTTCACATTATCTTCCCTCTTTGGGTATCTGCATCCAAATTTCTTTCTTTCACAAGGACACCAGTCATATTAGATTATAGTTCAACAGAATTACCTCATTTTAAATTAGTTAATCTGCAAAGACCCTGTTTCCAAATAAGGTCACACCAAAGTACAGGATAATAGCATTTCACCATATCTTTTCTTGAAGGGAGAAACAATGTAGGCCATAGCAAATGCAAAAAGTAAAATGTGAAGCTTTTAAAATATGTGGAAATGTATAATTACGACATAGGGATAAGAGAAAATTTCAATACCAAGAGACACAAATGCACACCCTTCACAGTTTTGTGTGTTTATTTGGGAATAATCCTTTCAAAAGAAATGGAGAGGAAGCAGAATTGGGCAGACAGAAATCTGGCAAAATCTAACTGCATAACAGAGCTCAGAAATACAAATGCTTTTTAAGTTGGGACTTGCAATGGAAAAATGTCGAGTCT
>NW_006973388.1:0-1050 GCF_000164805.1 Carlito syrichta | reverse complement strand
CTATGATAATGAACCCATTAGTGAATGATTTTGAGTAAAACATAGTTTAATAATTTGGATCGTTCTCTATCCAAACCTCTTGGATTCATGTAAGACTCATGTGGAACTCACATTACAGAATGCAGCAGTTCCAGTACAAATGTTAATATATAAAAGAGCACTAAGAAATTGTCTGCATAAGGCATTGCTATCAGCTAGCAGTTTATGTTGTGCAACGACCAATAATAATACCTGTAACAATGGAGATGACTTAGGTGCCCCAAGCTGAGAAATGGATATAATGGAGATTTATGTAGATACCACAGCTGCTTCTTTTACTTGAGATACCACCACAGCGTCTTGAGAAATGGAAGAAGAAGACGGCAGAGTTGACTCAATTTTAATTAAACTAGTTCCAAAGTGAGGTTCTTGGAGAATACCAAAACAATTTTGGAAAAAATTAATAAAGCCTGAAGTTTCCAGAAAATGGAGGAGTGCTGCAGAAAAATACTCTTCTACTAGGCCCTCATTTTAGCCTAAGCTTAACATGTTTTACAAAACTATAGAATGAGATATTGAATTACACATACACACAGGAAAAGTATAGGACACTGGAAATCTGATTTAAAACCTCTGTTCTATAGCTGTGGGTGAAAAGGAGTAGAGAAATGGACCTAAAATGTGAACAAAAAGAAAAAAATTACAGTCTCTGGTTAGAAGACCCAATTAATAGCTATAACAACCCCTACTACTTGCATCATGAACAGTCTAACACAACTTTCATCTTTTTACTTTTGTTCTTGTCAAGATTAACAAGACTTTGAAATAATATAATAGGAAAGAAGTCTTTTTCACATGCAAATCAACTTTTGTGTCTTTTTCTTTCATATAACTAACCATGTGCTACTTTAAAACATGAGAAAAGAAATTGCTACAAGCTAAACATAGTGAAGTAGGGTCCGAGCGATTAAATAACAGCCCACTGACTTAATTTTAACAAAGAAGTTTATTAGTCAAGGCTCTGCCATCTAGCGACTGCTTGCAGGTAGAGAGCTCCAAGCAAGATGGCCC